>NW_018408700.1:471632-626980 GCF_002113885.1 Mizuhopecten yessoensis
TTCAGTCTGATGACAAGCTTTACTTGGATTTACAAAAGTCTTCAGTCTGATGACAAGCTTTACTTAGATTTACGAAAGTCTTCAGTCTGATGACTGGCTTTACTTGGATTTACAAAAGTCTTCAGTCTGATGACAAGCTTTACTTGGATTTACAAAAGGCTTCAGTCTGATGAAAGGCATAACTAGGATTTACTAAAGTCTTTAACTTGGATTTATGAAAGTGTACAGTCTGATGACAAGCTTTACTTGGATTTACAAAAGTCTACAGTCTGATGACAAGCTTTACTTGGATTTATGAAAGTGTACAGTCTGATGAAAGGCATAACTAGGATTTACGAAAGTCTTTAACTTGGATTTATGAAAGTGTACAGTCTGATGACAAGCTTTACTTGGATTTACAAGAGTCCTTAGTCTTATGACAGGCTTTAAAATTTACTTGGATTTATGAAAGTCTTCAGTCTGATGTCAGGCTTTACTTGGATTTATGAAAGTGTACAGTCTGAGGTTAAGCTTTAGTTGGATTTACAAAAGTCTTCAGTCTGATGACAGGCTTTACTTGGATTTATGAAAGTGTACAGTCTGAGGTTAAGCTTTAGTTGGATTTACAAAAGTCTTCAGTCTGATGACAGGCTTTACTTGGATTTATGAAAGTGTACAGTCTGATGTCAAGCTTTTCTTGGATTTACAAAAGTCTTCAGTCTGATGTCAGGCTTTACTTGGATTTATGAAAGTGTACAGTCTGATGTCAAGCTTTAGTTGGATTTACAAAAGTCTTCAGTCTGATGACAGGCTTTACTTGGATTTACAAAAGTCTTCAGTCTGATGACAAGCTTTACTTTGATTTACTTCGATTAAGAACAAATCAGGGCCTGAATTTGTATTAACCGTTAATTTATAAACAAGAGTTTGTGGTACATATGTTTTGCGAGGCTGATGTTATCAGTTTTATTGTCTTGTGCACAGATATATGTTAATGTAAAACATGAAGATTTTTGGAAGACTTTTTGAATTTGATATCAGATTGTATTTAGAGAATGATATAAGAAAATGACAGGTGCTATTTCTTTAATGTGCAGCCTTGTTGTTGACTGATTTCTATATAGGTGTATATTTATCCTTAGATACCAATACACCTGTGGAGGGTGTATACATACAACTGGGTGTACTTAGTTAAAAGATAGTGTGCTACCTTGTATGATACAAACTCTTTTCATGTGAGGCTTACTAATTTCTCTCAATATATTTGTAGAATATAATAAACTACTAAATGATGAGCAGTCTTTTTACATGAAAAGTTTTGTTGAGAATCCATATATGTGGTCCTAGGTGTAATTAAGCGAGTTGATCAAGTTCCGTATTTATCATGATGATGACGATTATCAACAAGGGACCACCCCCAACCCCACCCCAGAGATTTGACGGTGGGGGCTATGAGAGGAAATGCTAATATCAGTGACATATGACCTATTACGTACACTATATCATTAATAATTTCACTCAGTCGACTGTTATAAATCTAAATGACCCTGGATTTGTTCTATTTCTGCAGTGCCAGTATACAGCCACCATCATTCCACCAAAGCTGGTACAGGCAACTCCATGTAATTCTTGTTGTAGATTTGTCCTGTTCTTATTTGACCTCTAAGAGCTAGATGTTTGAATCTCAAAATAGTTTCATGATAAGTGAAGGTAAAATGCTTTTGTTCATAACCATTTGAAATTGAGGCAGACGTTTCCCTATTCTTCTAAAGTAAAATATAAACAAATCTGTATTTTAAATGTTAATGAATAAAATTGTTTTGGAACTTTATGTATTCAAAGCAAATAAGACAAGAGAAGAATTGAACAATAGGGCTGTTATTTAAAGAGAAAATTACATTATAGAAACTAAGACACTTCAGGCTGTGTTACAGGCTGTAGAAACTAAGACACTTCAGGATGTGTTACAGGCTGTATTACAGGCTGTAGAAACTAAGACACTTCAGGCTGTGTTTCAGGCTGTAGAAACTAAGACACTTCAGGATGTGTTACAGGCTGTGTTACAGGCTGTAGAAACTAAGACACTTCAGGCTGTGTTACAGGTTGTAGAAACTAAGACACTTCAGGCTGTGTTACAGGCTGTGTATTACAGGCTGTGTTACAGGTTGTAGGAACTAAGACACTTCAGGCTGTGTTACAGGCTGTTTAACAAAGTCATCAGAAAAAAATACAAAATCTTGTTATGTAAAGTTGTAGTTTATTCACCTATCCTTGAATCATATACAACATTATATCCACAACTTGATTTGAATTTTTACAAACACATGGTAACAAAAACTAGCTTGAATTCGCATTAAAATACTGTTACAATCTCCCGACATTCTCACTCCAAATTCAACAACCCTAATTTACATAATCATCCAATCATACAATATTATACTATCACGTGCTTTAGGGTCAGCAACCAATCATTCATACCAACAGTTAAGGCAGACACACATCTGAAAATAGCATCACAAAATCTTGCCAAGTTATAAGAAAAGATCTGAGTGGTCAATGTGTAAAATATCTTAACCAATGAAATTGGTTTATACACATACACACCTTTATAAGTCTGATGTCAGCCTTTTCTGACACACAAATCTTGGTTACTCTGAAGACTTCTTGAAAATGTGTGTTAATATGTCAACTTTATATATATTATCAGTACACACTATTGCCTTGCACCAAAATAGTGTGTTTGTTCAGTCAACCGTTCTAGTCGTCATACAACCAATGTTCATGGGTATGACTACACTAATTATTCTGGTAAATCATTAAATTGTATATCCCTTACACCCTAGTTTGTTAATACATTAAAATATGTCAAATAGAGGGTAAACTAACTTATCTAAACTAACCATTTTATATCAATATACATTTTAATTGTTATACATGCAGACATTACCAGGTTGATGTGCGTCAGATTATGTCATCATTCCAACTGTGAAACATGTTTGTTACGCTTTAGTCAGATTTTTAAATTGTTATAAAGAGTGTGGCCGAAATGATTTTATGAGCAAAAGGAATCCAAAGAAAGCAGCTTAAATATTGTCATTTTCATGTTTAGAAAATTCCGATTTTTATATGAAAAGTTGTCCTGAAAGAAACCACATGATATAATTTGTGGAAACCCAATGTCCTTGACAAGGAGATAATTTGATTTTATGCTATACAATAAAACGTCGATATATATGCTGCTTGTTTCATTTTCCACCTTGTTAACTGGTCCCATTTTTTTATTGTTTCCTTTTCTTCTTTTTCTTTAATGTCTTCAATTCCTTTGATATGTCTCCGTTTTTATTCCACTAAACCACTTTTTAATGCCAAAAATACGGCTGAAAAAATGTAGACAGTTTAATATACTGAGGTTTTAGGGTATCAATTCTTCAGCACACCTTCTGTGTTTGTTTACAATGTACTACACGACTATACAGGACTCGCACCGTCACCCAATGTTATATGTTAGCTAGTCTATTTGAGCTCTGATTTTGCATATATCTTCTGATAGTACAGATACATATATATATATATATACTTATTACAAACTTATTACATTTATATTAATTACTCTAATGAAAGACACACTTAAACAAACAGCGACTGCCCCTGTTTTAGTTAAGCAACAAGATCAGATTTGATCATAGTCAATAAAACTCTTGAGCATGGTCATCAATACCACAAAATTGTTTTACATTAACAAAAATCCTTTGTAAGACTTTTAGTAATTAAAATTCAATGAAAGGAAAATTCCAATTTCCGGTTTAGGTTATATTAATATTATGACTTTGTAATGTATGTTTTGATTGGGGGATCTTAGCTACCCGGTATATTTCTGAACTATCAAATTGTTTGTTTTTGTTTTTTGTGATTGAATAAAACCTGTACTCTGACAGTAAATAAAGAAATATAGTTTTACTCCTGTAAACCTTCTGTAATAGAGGAAATCTATTTGTTTTCCCAATATAATACTTAACTTTATGCTATAATTTTTTTCTCTCTTAAGTTTACAGTTGATAATTTGATGTTACGGTACTATAGACTATCACATCAGAAATACAATGAGGTATACAGAACTTCTAAATGTCTGATAGTCACATACAGTCCTGTTAGAGTGACATTCTGAACTTACTTGATCCCCTTAATTGTTTGATAACAAGGTCTGGATCTTATAAGATTTTATAATTCTGAAAAATATATTGGTATGTTTAAATATTTGAAAGATATTTTGAGCTTTAAGTGTTAATCTGAAAGGATTACACGGGGATTTATACTCACTGCAGGAAAAAAGACGAATCTTTATCATTATTTCTGTAGATTTGTACTCAATTTTACAAATCCATATTTTGTACTTGATTCGACCTGCAACATGTTCCATAAAGTATATACCAGCAATTCAAATATATGACTACTGCAAAACATTCACGAAACACTTTTAATAATATTTTAATATTCCATCTGATAAAGCATGTTCAACGACAAGTAAGCTGTAAATTTAAACCTGTACATTTTGGTGGTTCGTATCCACCACTTAATTACTACACAGTAAACATAGTCCCCGGACCAGTAGTTGCAGTAATAAACTGTAGATATCACTACTTTTGGAAATCACTTCCTGAAAACAGTAGTTAATCATATATTTTGAATTGAGAAAGCATCCATCAGCTATTTTAAGTAAAAGATAAATATGAGATGATTTTATGCATTATTAGTGGAAAATGCAGTCAACATATATTGTTGATTAAATTGAACTTTTCCCAAAAATTTAACCTTTCCATATTTTATGCAAAGTGAACGCTGTGATGGAGATAATAACCTAATGGGGATTCCAATTAAAGAAATACTGTATCATCAACTTTTTTTGGTACATTTTTGATATGGAGGAATTTTAAATTTCACAATTGATACACAGACAAAAAAAAATCAGTCACATTAACGTTACTTTCTTTCTCACAACATTTTACACGACCTTTTTGTAGGCATCTATAGTAAATATGACTTGATTGAAGTTTGTACATAAAACAGAATATTGATAATAAGAGAAAAAAGGGTTCAATATCACAGACGATACATTTAAGTAGATGCAATGTCACCTGACAAAATATCAAATAAAAAGCATGATTAAACAAACACAGACATTACATCAAGAAAATGTCAAAACATTCATTAATTAGAAAAGATAGAATTCAATAAAATTTCAAATAAACTCCAGGAAACCTGCCTAAAATAAAATTTGTTACATTCTGGTTTCAGTTCTCTCCTTCTGGTAGTCATAAGCAAAAATGTGTATACTTTTTTAAAAAGTTACTTTTGATTAAATGTAGTTATCTGTGACATACCGAAACATTTTGGTACCAGTTATGATAATTTACAACATTGTGCCCAAATCAGAAAAGCCATTGTGCTGGTTTGTGATTGGGCCAAAAAATGCCAATAATGCATGATGAACTAATACACAATTTCATTTAAACTGCCTTTGATGTTTATAAACATTTGTCTTGAAATGTTCTGAAGCAACAGTAGTTGAAACTTTGTACATTAATTATGTATACAAAGAAGCACAAAATCCTTTTTAAATATGTATCTTGAAGATTGATGACTGACAACTCCAGAAAAGCATGATAATGATAGTTTCAACAAAGATTGATCAATAAAATTCAAAGGCAGAGTTTAATTTGCAGTCAATATAGGTACCTCGTTGTAAGTGTTAAGACATAGCTATATACATCAATATTTAGTTCTACATGTTTACGTACTTTGTCCTACACTTCAATACACCAGAGTTGTACCTATGGAGTCTATATCAGAAGTCAAGGGAATTACCTTTATACTTCAGTTTTGATATTGCTCAAATTTTAATAAAACTTGTTATTGTTATTATTGAATAGCTATTTCATTTTGCTACATGCACGCACAATATATTCACATCTATATGAAATCAATAGTGTCTTGTCTTTTATTGATGATTTGTGCAGGTGAACAATCCGAAATAGGTGTAACAATAATTATCGATGAATTCCTTTAACAATTCAACACTGATGTTGTAGAAGTTATTTCCCTTTGACTGGCAACTTGCTTGACAAAATTTGCAAAATAATAGGAATTAAATATAATAATAATCTTTAATTGGCGCCTTAGAATTGTACAAGTTCATGAAGAAAACTGGTCCTTATCAGATTAACCATTGTTAAACATTTACTTAAACATGTGAAATATTTACAAATGCAGATATAGTTAAATTGGATAATGGGTATTATGCAAGTGGATTATGGGTAATGATCACATGACGAGAGAAAGATGGGTATTTTACATATGAGTTGGAGATGATACGTGTACCAAGTGGATGCTGGAGATGTGTGGGCACTTAGGGATCAGGATTACACACATGTGGGGACACTTACAAAAACATCGTATATAAACCATGTTGTTACTGTCTGTCCACGGCCTTCCACAATCTTTTGACTATTACAAAATAGGAACAAATAAGACATATCTACTAACCTGTTTTTGATGCAGTAGCGAATTTTCAAAAAAAATAAAATGTCTTTATCCTTTTAATAAAATGTCTTTATCCTTTTCCTTTTTACTGTGGAATTACAGTAGTGGTTAGCAATCCTAATATGTACATGTCATTGTCACTGCTGCCATGACACTATGACACCATTTCACATTGTTACAGTGAAACACATTTTAGGTTTGTCGACCAACTGTCCCACGGCTATCGAAAAATGGCATATTTAAAATCATCCAGAAACCAATGTTCAAATTTTTAATGGCGTCTTGAATGTTCATTTTGATGAAACCTATGATGGTGAAAGTTTCAAGGAAATTTTTCCACAGTTATTTTGCTGGTATTTTTTTTAGTCTATTATCACATTGAGAAGAGCTGTGTAAAAATGAGGTATGTTTTTTGAAACATCGTTTTATTTTGTAATCATCAAAATTAGGATTTGTGAAAGTTACAGGACAGACAAAAATGTGAAAGGCAAAGAGTTACCGTGCATAATGCTACATCTACCTGGATGATAAATATATGAATTGTTCGGTCGTTGATCGTTTGATGACTGGAAACAAGCATGACAGTGAAATAATGGTTTGTCCTTACTTTGACAGATTATTAAGTTTGAAATTATCCACTTAATGTCGAGCAGTCACTCCATGAATTAAATTGTGAGTTAACTTTTGTGCCGATGTTTCAGTTTTCACAAACAATTCAAAATGACAGGTAGCAGTTTGTTGATGAAATGAATATACTAGTAATGTCAATCTGAAGAAAATGTAATGTTCTGTATATTATGTTCGATTAAAACGTCAGAAGTGTAAGTTAAAAAAGTTGTTCAGTATTTAATATGGTAAGGATTACTAACTAATTCTTAATCTGTTTAACTCATTCGCCCCTGAAATCTCATAATGAACTATTCCAAACTTTGAATTGGAAGAGTCGAAATGTGTCTTCAGGGGTGCATGAGTTAATATATATTCAAAGATAAACTTAAACCCTTACTATAATGTTCTGCATAATATGTCTGAAGTGAAACTTAAAATCTGGTTAAAATTTAGGATAACAAATTAAATTTCAATCTGTGTAATGGTCCATCTATATTCAAAGGTAAATTTAAATCTATACTGCCTTTTATGTAAAATTAATGCAAAAATCTGACTCCGAAAGATTTGCACAATACTGTAGATGAAAACGACCAGACAAAAATCGGCCTACTTAAATAAAGTCATGAGGATGACATGAAGATTTGTAATCGTGACGAAAAGAGGCTTGTGACCTTTAAGAAGAAGCTGATACAAATCAGAGAAATGGTGTTGATGAAAAATAAGAAGTATCCAGTGATGGTTGATGAACGGTCACGCAGGGATAGCACCATAAGTATTTGGTACGATGATCATACACTACAGGTACAGCTTACATTTCTGCTGTCGGGGAAATCGACTATCATTTAAGTCACGGTTTGTTTGGAAAATATCAGATTTTTTAGGAATTATACAAAAGCAAGTTAAGACTATTTTTTAAATCTCTTGTAGACTTTCATATATCGTATTTTGAAATTGATTTAAGTTGATTTTCGATAATTGAATCTTAAATCCTTTCCCCACAGTAGACAGACTCCACCTATTTATAGCAGTGATCATGTACTTCTGTCACAACAAGGAATTTTGTCTCACCGGCAAAAGATGAAGAAAATGTCAAATGTTCTACATTGATGCACTATATTTAGAGAGAGGAATGGATCGGCCCTTCATACATGTTTGGAATGATTAAATGATTTTTAGGCAAATTCATGGTTCAGTTTCAAGGAATACTCTTACACATGCTGTATTTCTTATCATATGTAGGTTAGCTTTCTTCATGTTGAAGATGTTAAATTGACACAAAAACAATTTTGTTAAATATTGAACAATAAATGATGTTTGACCCTGCGATGTGATCTGTTGTTTGACTGCATAGTCCATTTCTCCTCTGTCTCTCCCAGAGTTACCTCCCTTTGAACAGGTCATCATCAATTCTTTCAAGGCTTTATCGACACAGAACTAAAGTCAACCTCTATCCACTTGTCATGCAAGACATTGCTAAAACATGTCATACATCATATGTCAAACATATTCTTGTAATCTTTGTTCAATTTCTAAATTAAACAAAACAGACAGTTATATAATAACGAATCATTTGCAGTCACTTTAATTTGTAATCAAAGTGCAAGCAAACCCATAGCAATCATTTTATAGGAGAAAGTGACCATAAGAGATATTTAATTTAACAGTTTTGAATGTTCTGCCTGCTGGTAAGAACTCTAGCATCAATTGGATAAAGAACATTCTCTACAGACTTATGTTGATAGCAATTGTTCACAAGAATGAGGGGATAGTGAACGTTCATCACAGACTTGGGTTAATAATGAACATTCACTACAGACTTGTGTTAATAATGAAAGTTTACTAGACTTATGTTGATGACGAATGTTAACTACAGGCTTAAGTTGAAAGACTTGAAACAATCAGAAACAGATGTTGGTTGTTTTTTTCTCCAAAAGTCAATTACGACTGGTTTTTTACAAACCAGAAGTCTACTGTTATGAGAGTGGGTTGACATTTCCTCCAAGAGTTCTGAGATGTAACACAGTTACTATAGTAACACAGAACAGCATCCATGACGATGGAGACACCGATGGTGCACTGTTTTCCTCTGCTGGTTGAGGTGTAATCATTGGAACTTGAGGTCCATTGGTGTAGTTGATCGTGCTGGGTTTGTGTCCCGGAGACCCGGTGGGAGGGTCCTGTATCACTATCGGACATGTCATTTCCTCTGAGTCGTGCGGCTGTAACCATATATGTATCCCAAATATTCGGAAGTCTTCGTGAAACATGCACGCTGGTAACACTCTGGTATCAAATGTGAACTGCAAAGATTGAAAACATGGACCAATTAGCAGAGTAAGATATAATCATTTGCAATTTTTTATTTTTGGGGGGGGGGATTGCAATGTTTACATTATTAAGATTCTGGTAGTTTGTCACTACAGTTTGTATCATTTTAAAGAAATTAAAAGGCTTTAATGCAAAATATTTGAAATGAAAAATATAGCTGACCTGTTTATGGCAAAAATACTTGTAAATAAATATAAACATATTTGAACAAATATACCTGTTCATGGCTCATTATACACCTGTACAGGAGTAACATACACCTTCACATAGGTACAATACCTGTATACAGTAAGGTATTCCTTTGACTTTTCAATGACCCCATTGAAAAGCAGCTGTACAACGACTGTCCCATTAAGGGAGCTCTAAGTCTAGCTTTCCAATTGTCTTGGCCTGATATTTGAAATAATGATTCACCTATGATACACGTAAAAACACAGGTAAAAACACAGGTAAAGCTCTGACGCGTCTGTTGATGTCTCATTTGGATCCCTCGCTAATGATGAATCTATCCAGCATTGACTCACAGTTTTAAATTTTCATTATTTCACTCATTAGATAATCTGTTTGATATTTTTTTTTTCTGCTGTTGATCAGACCTATGAAAGTTTCTTGTCAGTCTAATTAGATTTTTTGTTGGTTTTTCCATGATCTAGTTATGTTCCTTTTTATGCCCAATCCAAAATAACAGAAATGATTTTCCTTATATTCCATAACTTATCATGTGTTGTTCTATAGCTTTTGGTTATCATGGTTAACAGAAGTAACTGTGCAGGGATGATGTCTGCATGGCTTGTTATATAAAGGTGTTCGAGTTTGAAGGCATTGCACACCTTGAAGGGGAGTGCAAAGCATAGTGTATATAAACCCTGAGTTTAGGATATATGCTAGCTTACCGTGACAAGTTACATCTCCAACCAAAATAGTTCCACATCCTATACAGGATCTTTTATGAATAATAATTTCAACTTGGCTCTCACGTTTTAAGGAAGCACACTGAATAATATTTAAGAAAAAAATTAATACAAATTCACAGATAGATATGTTAAAGGTAGAATTCATTACCTAAAGCACAATTTGTGATCTATAACTAAAGCAAAAACTTGTTAGAGGCATTATAACATTTTAAGTGTTTTTTTCCCCCAAATGTGCTACTGTACAGACACTGTAGCACCCAAACCAGACCATTTCATATTCCACTTGGGTTAAAGGAGTTGTATTGGCAAGAGAAAAAAACTTTTTCTGAAGGTTCCTGCCTAAAACATTAAAAATGTACCCTGGCCATCTCCACAGAATATCAGATTGTTATCCTTTTGGCCAAATCTGTCAATTGATAATGTTTACTGAGAAGCTTTGATTATTGACCATTCCTGTTTAGAAACATAGACATTTTGAAAAAAAAAAGTTCCTCATTTAATTTTCATGATGGCCAGACGATGCCGTCTGTAAAACCAAAACAACACCATAAGCAAAAATACTAGTGTCCAGCTGATGGACAAGTGCCAGACAGCTGTGCCTACAAGACGCACAGACAAGGGTCAAGTTGGTCAAATGTATAGAAACAGGAAGTACTGATGGTGGATTTGTGTAATGAATGTCTGACACAGAAGTTGGATCAGTACACAAGCAAACTTACCCAAAACGGAGGATAAGTTTGTCTGTGGTTTGTGTTCTATAAAACAGCTTGACAATGTCAGTGTAATTAAGTTGCTCGTTCACGAGTTTGTCTGCAGATAGAGCTATATATCACAAGGAAATACAAAAACTAGCCTCCCTACTGATCATGTGTTACCCTTCTAACATAGTTCAGGGCTCGGTCTTAAATCAGTCTGTCCATGGTATTGCCACCAATGCAATCAAATAGAGTTTGAAATGTTCTAAGATTGAAGCCGGCTAAAGTCAGTGTCTAGGAAACTGTAAATGAGCTACAGTGAACATCTACATTTACTGGTACTGAAATAAAAAGCTACAAGATCTAAGGAAATTAAAAAGTAAATGAACTTTTGCTTTGTGCGACAGAGATCATTTGATGCTCCATTATGCAAAGCTCAGGAATAATTGTGTGAGTTTTACTGGCGTAGAATCTGGTGTATAGATCTAATGATACAACAGACAAAGTCGGAATGCAAATGTCGGTCTGTTACCGTGGCGATAGAGGACCCATGGCGGCCATTAGTAGTACTTGTACCAATATTGTGTTTGCTGCCTTATTTGGCTGCCAAATCTTGCAATAAGTAATCTGACACCTTGCCGTAAATATAAATCTAATTTCTGGTCTTCGTATGATTGCACAACTTACCTAGAACCCAGGGGTGATTCAACACTCTCTCATAATGGTTAGAAAGGTCGATATTCTCAGAGAAAAGTGAATTTATATATTAGTGCAATATCCCTTAGTTCCATTATTCATTGGTGCAGTAAGGATCAGTGTAGCTCTGTATCATTACATGGCTGTAGATCCGTACCAAAGGATAATGAAAAATCAAGCTAAATGATAGGTGTACCTCTGGCTATTTATGTACATGTATCTGATACGTGTTTATGAAAGCTGTGCTAAGTTAATATTGACGAACATAGCATTTTCTATCAACTTTCTGAAATAGAACAATTTAACTGTTTAAAATTGTTAAATTACCATGTGAAATTAATTGTTCTTGACACTTTGAAGTCAAACCTCGTTATAATGAAAACTCTAATTAATTCCGTTTTAATTCATGTTGATGACTTATTAATCTCCGCTTGCATATCAAAGTACAATTTCAATCATACCTCTTAAATGCTCTTGATATTTTTTGAGGGTGAAACAATTTTGAAATAGCATTGGGCTAGCTACACTTGAGAACTTTTATTCTGTTTAAACACATTTCGTCAATAACGGAGATGGTGTTCGAAATGAATCGGAACTCGCACTGGAGAAGTGATGGATATTCTGTATGGTAGTAAGCAGCAAATACAAATAGATACAAAATATTTACTTTCAAATCAATATTATTTTGATAATGAATTTTATAGTCAAGGTCAGTAATGATTTAATTTGAAGGTCACTAGAGTTACCTATAGGTGTTAGGTGTCGAAAGATAAAAGCTCTAACTCCTTTTGTCCAAGAAGTTTCTTTGATTCCGAGTTGATCAGGCATGTACATTTGTCTCTGAGAAGAATGATTTTAGATCCTGCTACCTTGTAAATGCAGACTTAAGTTCAAAGTTGAATCAGGAAAATAAATCTTGAAGACAAATAGGAGGTAGAAGGAACTCTAAGGGAAGAATAATTGTTTTTTCGAAAACGGGAAACGAACGAGAATCGGAAGATATGTGACTTAATTAGTTCAATTAAAATCATGAAGTATCATACAAGATATGATGCATGCAAAGGAATATCCTTTTCCTGAGAGCAATTAAATATTTTCTGTCGTTTATTTGCTGAAATCGCTTTTATTTTCACGATTAACGTGACCTGGAAGCCTAACTGCCACCATAAGTAATGTATATAATGTATTCTGGTCATCGGTGCTCTACAGTTTTTGGCATTTTGCATTGAAAAGCGGGTGATTATGAGGTGTTCTGATGTGTCTGTTGGTAGTGTATAATGTCCCCACAGGATGTGGAGGAGACAGTGTACATTGTTATCACATAATAGGTTCAGGGGAGACAACCACCTTTGTCCCTCTATATGTCAAACACATACTTATGGATGTATGCTGTTCGGCTTTGATAAAGATAAAAACGGATTCAACTTCATACAAAACAAAAATTCTGAGGGACTCATATACACAGCCACAGTACTTGCAAGGTTATGTTTTGGCATATGATATTGGTGAGTCAGTTTGTAAATTAATGCGTGTATCTATGACAAAAGCTTGAGGTCATGAGGTCTGAAGAAATAAGATTATAAAGTTATGTGTTTGTAAGTTCATACCATTCATAGGTCATTTTATTATACTCGTTTTATTTCATTGTCCGGTAGCTGTTGCTATAATCGGCACCATTTTGCTCCTAGATGATGAAGATCTTAATCTGACTTAAAACTAGGGTTTGAACTTTATCTCAAAGTTTTAATGGGGTTTTAGTGATTTTGAGATTACTTGACTGTACATAAATTATTTCTCACATCAATAAAACACATGCATCAGGACTGCAAAAGGATATAATTTAGATCAGAAAATTGGGATGAACAAATTATATGTATAAATTGTACGGGATTAGACGTTAAGCTGCTGACATTTTGAACCTGTCGATGCTGTGAGGTTAAGGCCTTGGGTATAAGGTAAACAGGACCTAGTGGAGACTGCGCTGATGTATGGGACATGTTTATGAGTCTACCTCTGATTAATCATATCAGAATCACCTCTGTGGATATGAATTAATAACCATTATCGCTGATATTATGGGATGGAGTGCTGGTTTGACCTTTGTGTGACCCAGGACCACCACCGCTCATCCTGGGGTTCCTTTGTATGGTTTGACTATTAATTAAAAGAGTTGAATGAAGTTTGTGCATTGCAGTTATGAAAAATAGTATAAACAGTGTTTTGTTTGTTGTGATAAGCGGTCTTAGTACTATAATTTCAAAAGGCTTCTGGGGTAGTGACATATCACATGAACAGTACCCCCCCCCCCCACATATATTGTGGTGTCTTAGGTGTAACATTGAAGATCAACAAGTACTGATAGTATCAGTCAGGACGTGTAATATTGAAGTTTGTTTAAAATATGACATCATTGTTTCAGTAACGAAGGAACACATTAACAGTGACTATACAAGGATAATACTAAGTATAAGGAATGGAGAATACTTTTTTTCTATTGTCATGTTGTTATGAAGAGTACGGGAGTGATAGATTTACTATTTCATGGAATATATCTGTAAAGCCACTAGACTTTCTACTAGCATAACAATATATAGTTAAAAAGCTTTCATTTGTTCACAAAATTTTAATCACAGAAAATAAAAATATTCCTTAAAAGAAATTGGATAAATACATCAAAGGAATATCACTTAACATGCACAGCAATAAATAGGGACAAGGCTTTGACATCTGGCCACATAATTAAACGGACAATACGAAGACATCTACAGATATCATCCGATCGCCTACGCAATGACACTGTGACACTTCCTTATCTGCTGAGCAGGCTCAAAAAAGGTGAAGGTCAACACCTACACCACTGTTCAAGAGAAACTTATGTTTGAGTACAGGATGTTCCTGTACACCTTAGTGAGGTTGGTTCTGCTACAGACAGCTGAAGATCACATGACTGTTTGACATTTTAGTGATAACTTTGGCAGTAAATTGTAATATTACAGCCTGTCATGACAATGAACAAGGAAAGTTAGAGGTGTTTTCTGTAAATTTGATCTATCATTGTCCACAGGCTGCCGAGACGTTTTATATTATTTTCGGTGATAAAGAAATATTGTGGCTGATAGCAGGGGATGTAATTACATAAATCTAATGCTAAAGTCAGTTAGGATTACTGAAGTCGAGCTAAGATTACCAGCCATATCTTAACATCGACAGATGTTACATACGTTCTGTCTCTAATATTGTAAACCAGGAACAATAGGGAAATGTCACATAAATAGATTAACAGAAAAACAAAAATCATATTCCCGTATTTTTGATTAAATTTGGAATATTTTTCAACGACATGCAGACTTCTGTGTAGGTTTACATCCAGCTGGTTTCAAATTTATTTTAGGATCCAACACGAGGGATCATGTTTGGTATTACTGAACTCCATTAGTGGCTATAGGGATGCATATTGATAAGCAGTAATAAGGGTCAAAGTTCATTGTAAATTGACAATGGCATATGCTCCTGACCCTGTTTGGAGGGTATACACCATGCAAGGGAGTTCTTTACTAATCTAAGTAGGAATAGGGCTAAACCAAAGACCGTGTGATTTTGAGGACCAAAGAGTCACCGTGTTAATTTGAAAACTGCAGAGCAGTTAGCTAATGAGACTGGTGACCATTGAAACTAAAACCATGTTAATTTGTATACTGCTGAGCAAAATTCCATGTAACTATGGTGACCATTGCACCAAAGACTATTTGATTTTCTGGATCCTTTTAGTTACAGAAAATAACATTTTTGTGTATCATTGAGCCATATTCCTTGCACTTTGGGAAAATTGATCAAAGTCCACATGACTTTGCACCAGTAAGCAATGTTTGACTTTTGAGATGCCATTAGGCCTCAGAAAGTGTGACCTTCTGTATCTTTTAGCCACAAACCATTTGACTCGGGGAACATTGAGACCATGTGATTTCGATTACTGTTGAGCCATTATATCCTATGTAGCCTTCAGAGACCCCCCACAACAGACCTATGAGTAACTGTCATTAACAGCAGTTCACTTTCATGGATTAGTCTAAAGTCCAAAAATTGTTGTCGCATAATAAACAACATGATGTTCACTTACCGCATATGTTTGGGGAGTCATGCGGAACCAGCTGATCTTACTACTGGATACATCCATGGGTTTCCCCTGGAAAGACCAGCCAAAGGCACCAAGCTTTCCTTCAGTATCGTACATAAGGAATACTGGGTAGATTTTCTCACATGGCAAGTCTTTGGAAAGATTACGGAAGTAATGGAGACCTGAAATGACAAACAAAAGTATCTCAATGTATTTGTTATTTATTATGAGGTTTTGAATTAACCAGTGACATTTGTTCAAGTTTTGAATAAATTCATTCACCCCTTGAAATTTCATAACGAACTTTTCCAGCCATTGAATTGGAAGAGTTCAAATGTGTCTTCAGGGGTGAATGAGCTAACTGATGATGTGTGACTATTGCAGATCAGCGACATAGTTGTATGTTACATATTGCTCATCCAGTCTTAGACAGGGCATGCATTGCCTGGAATTCAAAGGGAGATTGCATTGATGCATACGCGGATACACTTTCATGCAGAATCAAGGTGCGGGTTGTTTAGTCTAAACTGGGGTAGAATTAACAAACACACACATAATATGGTATCTACCAGGCTTAACAGAACCTAAAAAAAGGATTTCAAGTAAAACAAACTTTATCATAAACAAGTATTTTCTTTAAGTTTTGTTTAGGATATGTGGAATTTATTGCTGCTGTGAGCATGTTTTGTGGTCGTTTCTTTAAATTAAACATTCCATGATGGGATTGGTACAGAATTGACAATCTTTTGTGGATACATCTGTACATGAAACTTTATCGCCACAAAATAAACTCTAGAATGAGCTAACATAAACATTTGCCTTTCTTCTATCATGTTTTTGTATCAAATTGAAACCATTTTGCATCAAGGTCATCAAAAGGCCATGTGATTTTTACGTAACCATGGTTATTTTTATCGGATCGTCTTGCAAACTTTACTAAGAGAGTCAACCTTTCTGATATATCATTACATATAAATCAATGTAATCTGCATTTTCTGAAAATGTTAACGAATATCAGTAGACTTAAACTGTCTGTCGTGTTTCAAACAAAACACAGACGGTAAAGATTAGATAAAAGGTATCATATATTCATGTGAGGAAAGATGCCGTTCTACATTAATAACACCAAGTCCTCTCCAAGGAAAACCTATAGCAACATGTAGTAGGAGGACATCTTGGCACTGGTTCAGGTATGATAACATTTCAGTTATCACCCTATAACAAGTGATAAACGAGATCTTTTGTGTATTTTATTTTTCAGTTGTGTATTTTAAGATATAATGTACAGGTTTTCCAGTGTTGATCCTCCCAGTGGTCTGCCTCTTGAGTGTTCATCAGGTCTGAAACCAATGTGATTTTAAGACACGTGTAGATGGACAGAGAAAAAAATCACGAGTCTGAACTGTCTCTTTTTAAAGGAAAATAATCGCCAATGGTATAGCAGTTGTCATCAAGGATATAACTCGAGGTGTATAAAGAATCAAGGAAGTTCAATATGTTCTGTTTGTGATGAGCTGGTAACAAAATTTGTTTGCTGGCCATATTGATATCAAAGATGACATTACTGTTAAAATATACAGTAATTTATGGAATAGTTTTTTGTAATTGGGTATATATATATATATATCTTATAATATTTTTGCGAAAAGTGTGTAGTTATTTTCAAGAGGACCATATGTATTACTTGATCAGTTGTCGTTTGAGGGAAACCCTCAGTACTTGAGCTGGGTATGAGAATCGGTTTGTTGGCGATTTGTTTATGTCTTTTGTGGTGTCAGTATCTAAAAATAGTTATTTCTGTCTGCTCAGATATCAAACATAATGCATTTTCACTGTTAAATGAGGGGTTGCCTTGTTTGTTATGGTTGGTAGTGTAATTATTTTCTCTCTGAATGAAGAATCATTGCTCTGCATTGTCATCAACCAGGAATCATACTGTAATTTGTCAAGAATTGTTCAGAATTATCCACAGTCAGGCTCTCTGGAGAATTATCAGATTGCAGACAATTTTAGTGTTTTTCTTTTGATACGTTATCTATAGAATGTAGCCGAAGGATCCTCTTCTTCAAAACGCTTTATGTTCTTACCGGTACTCGATAATGTTACTTGAAACGTCGACCATTTTGTCATTTTCATGTTTGATGAAGTCTGTGTAACCTTTTTGTAGACTATTCACAATGAATCAAATGAAAGAAAAATTACTGGAACCTAAACTTGTAATGGGAATTCGGTTTAATGATTGACACATAGATAGAAATATATTTCTGGGGTTTTCAGTTGCTCTGGCAGAGTTGATGTGTAACATACAGCGGAAGTAGTTCGGAAGGATTGATGATCTAGGATAATTTAAGCTGTGAGCAAGGAAAACCTTTCTCGTTAGTGCTACTGATTGTGTATGATAAATGATTGGCTTCAGAAGGTTTATGAGAAGATACAGTTATCAGAGTTTCACATTTTGTATGCAGTACTGATCTGATAGTAGACGGCTATCTGAAATGATCTGAAACAACCTGTCCATTGTTTGTTTGACAGAATTCGACTTGCAAACATTGTTGTTCCCTTGTCACCATTGTCACCTTCAATGGAGTCCAATCTAATTTATCCATGGACAAAGATGGTGTTTACCTTAATACACAAGTTCCAGATATTAAGTTTGGCTTTTTGAAAATGGGTTAAATAGAGAATTTTTCTTGTAACCTAGCGACTGTAACAAGTTAATTTAGGCTATCAAACTCTGGGAGATAAAATCTAGTTCTGTATTACATAATCAAGTCACTTATATGTAATTGACAAAGGCAATTCAGTCTGCTGACAATAGCCGAAAGCAAAATACTAAATATGAAACAGAACTTCCTGTATTTATAGCTTTCGCTGGCGATGAGCCAGGTCGCAACCATATTGACAATCGCATGACGGGAGAAGATGATAGCCACTATTGACAATTAGCACATATTGTGTTATCATATAATTCTACTGAAATCCTCTTAGGTTTATTGCGTTTTGATATTTTTCCTTCTCAATTTAAGAAGTTCAATGTTACTCCTAATAAAAGTATCTGTTTGCATGAGATCGTCTACAGATTACATTGTGTACATGTGTTCGGGAGTTGATTGAACTCCCTGTTATAAAATCGCTTTGAATTTCAAAGGTGCACCTTCTTTTGTCAGACCTGCCTCGTTTATAATGTTCTAATGCACTTCAGAATCAGTCTAGTGTGGCGACAATATGTTCTACATCACCGAAGTCGACCAGCATGATTCATTGTTTTGTTCTATTCCTGTATTCATAACTTTGAATTATTGATGAGGTTAACCGCTGTTTAATGTTTTTTTTATTTCAGCTAAAATTTCTGTGGAAAAATCTTTTCCAGCCTAAACAAATCTTAGACAGTACAGTTCGTCATGTGTACATTTCATATTATACATTTCATCCAGATATAAATTTTAACACTTAATCTGTAATATCTGATTTCAACTTTGTTCTGCCCCCCACCCTCCAATAATACAGCTTGTTCTTGAGATTACTTATTAATAACAATATAGCCGTATTTCATCCTTTGTATCTTGTTATTCAAAATTATATTTTAATATAAAACTTAAACATTTTTATAAGCATTATCGATCTCCAGCTAAATCTCACGCTTTGTATAGCATGTATACCAGATAATTGATATTCATCTGGTTTTAAAACTTATGGAAAGACTCCTTTACCTTGGAGAGTCTGGTGTCTGTCTCAGGCCATGCTGGCTAAACCAGATGCATATCCAAGTTAATTAGGTTGGTTGTTCAACTTGATTTATTATTGAACTGATGAATGTATTTAGAAGGGCAAGTGAATTTCCTAAATAAACAACTGTCTGATATGGTTTTTGTCACTGTGTTGTAATACCTAATGTCTTCGTTTGAAGCATTCTTAAAATCATTTCTGCTGCGGCACATTCCTTTCTGGAATACTTTAAATGTATTTAATTGAATCCCTGGAAAAACTATCCCTCTGAGGAAGATTGGTACTGATTCTAATTTGGAACTCTATTTTCATGAAGTACACAAATTACTGAAACTGAAAATTGAGTTGATGACTTAAATGACAATCTGTATTTCTCTCAAGAAGATTAGGGTGTTTCTCACCTAATAATTATGTTAAAGACATAATTATTTTCTTGCAATATCTTTAATTATAATTTTTCATTTTTTTTTTATGCAATTAACATTGGACGTTATTTGAACTCTTAGACATATCTGGATTAGATACACCCCTGTTGACATTCAGTTAGTTGAAATTTTCAAATAATATTTAAATTATTTAAAGAGCAATTTCAACTTCAATTAAGTATCAGATGTCTTTTTCACTTTTCCTAAAGAAATCCTCAATTGTTTTAATTTCTTTCAAATATATAAAAGGTATAAATCAACTGAATTGCAACTGGCACATGCTTCATTTCTGGTGTGTTTTAATTAGAACTCTCCTGTTTCCATAGTGATGCGTCATGAGGAAGATGCCAGGAAATAGAAGTGAGAAAACAACCCATTCCTTGACTTCTTTTCCATGTTGGTTTGATTTAAACCAAATCTAATAGGGGCTAATTCCTAACCAACAATTGGCTTGTGATAGTAGACCTTTGCATGACCAGCTGCCATTACAGAGCAGTGGAGTATGAGAGTAGTGTTACTCCGTATTTTCCTCAAGCTGTGATATTGGCATTTCCCATATTAGCATTAAACAGTCCCTGTGTAGTAAACGGAGTCACATGATAGGGTGCAGTAAAGTATGGTCAACTGTCAAATCTAAATTTCATGAGGGGCTGAATAATTTGCCCTTGCTGGATGCTGGTCGGTCGTTATCATGCTGTAACTATCGGTTACCATGTCACACCATAAGTAAATAATTGATAGCTTGCTAATTGAAAGATGAAAGGGAATCATGAATTACAATGTTACGATGTATAATTCATTCACATGTTCTTACCAGGCACAATGAGATCATGGATAAAATGTAAAGAACTTTACAATGTAGGTGCGAGCGAGAATATTAAGGTTGAGTTCTTTGCCTCAAGGGGAGCTCTCCTGGCAGTCACATGGATCTCCGGAGGGAGTTCCTAGGTGTCACACGTTAATCTTTTGACAAGCAGAACCGGCATGATTGGCACCTGCTGTCGGATAATTATGTCACATTTCTACGATTTGGTCACAGATTTGATTGAGGATGGAAGACAGGACACTTTCTGTTAATTACTGTAACATTTGTGTGAGGTAATCAATCTCTTACCTTTCACTGTCCAGCATCGGTAAAGTTAGGTTCAAGGTCAAATAAAGGTCATTTTTGGTCAACTTAATTTAGAGTATATGATCCTTCATATGTAACTGAAAGGTAGTATTCTCCTGAGGAGGTATGATCAACAATGAACAAAAAATCTCTATCGCGAAATAAAATTTTCAATCTTCTCAACGATCACTCGCAGTCATCATGTTGTTGCAGTTTAAAAAATAGGATTTTTCAGGAAAAACAATCAAAGAAACAACTTCTGCACACTTTTAACTGTAACATTGCAGTCTACAGAGAAACAAACCATTTCCCTAAAATCTCTGGTTAACTTGATACTGGAATTGCTGATTTTCGTATTCATGTAATCTTAGAAGTTGATTGATGGTAATAACCCCATGCAAACAAATTTTAAAGATCTGGACAAAATTAATACCAGAGTTACATCCCTTTGTTTTTTCAAACAATTTGATCAGCCGTTGTGAGATAATGGTAATGAGCATGGGCATACCTTATCTTATACGACCTTACATGATAGAACTGTACAGCTGATAATTAAAGGTTATGGTTGTAAAATCATTTTTCGTGGTAAAAAGTTACTGGAATGAATGCAACATTTGTTGTTTAGGATTTGACCTTTTACTTTTTTATTTTTATATGCCATGCTTGTAGAAATGTTTTCCGGTAGTTTTTGCTTCTTTCGCTGTCCATATTATACCTAAATGAAAGTTCAAAGCAACCAATGTACACTAATCATTCAGAGTTATTAAAATTCCTGACAGGTGAATTTTCGCCTTAAACTCATTCACCCCTAAAATTTCACAATGTACTATTCCAACCTTTGAATTGGAAGAGTTCAAATGTGTCTTCAGGGGTCAATGATTTTTTTTCTATACATACCCATGGTGGGAATACAGCTTCCTGGTTTCCAGATGGGAGAGAGATCCTTGGCGTGCATTGCGATCTGTTGGTACATAGTGACGGGGTCAGGCCCCATCTGTATGTAGAGTCCTTTACCTAGAGTTATCCCGATCCGCGCAATCGGGTTGCAGATCAACTTAGGGTGTTTGAAATAAGCTGAAAAATAGGATGTATGAAAAGACAATGACAATTTGCATTATTGTTTAAGTGTAGTGTTCATTTTAATTTCTCATTGAAAAGAAAATACACTTTTACAAATTTTGTATAAAAAAAATTTGACGATACTCCTTACAAACTTATGCTATGTATTAAATTCAATTACTAGCTGTGAAGCACTTTAAGTCATTATCATCAGATTACAAAATGGAATACCTGACGCTCACTTTGCTAATTAAACTAAAAAGGTATTAAAATGAAATGATATATTCTAAAATTGAATTACCTGGTTAAGGTTATTTTTGGAATGTCTTTATTCCACAAATCTAGCAATGAAAACTGGAGAGGAGCGTTGATGTTCGTAGGGGTTTAATCAGGGGCATGGTCTCATTACAAGTACAGTACACCTGCTGGCACCCCGGACATTGAACCCGCTGTGTATAATGAATATCAACAGTGCCTATCTTACCCATCTTTAATTTTCCACATAAAAACTTATTTCTACAGGAACATTCTCATAATCTGATTTAATTCTGTAGATACCTTATTTCATTTTGAAATGTCAGAAGCATTTTAAAACACATACTAGCTAGTTTTCGCTGTGTTGGGACTTCATCATGATGTATGATCATGAAAATAAATACGATGTTCCTTTTCCCATCATATAGTCTCCCTCCCTCAATAAAGGTCCTAATCTTGATAGTAGCTGTTAACTACCAGGGGAAATATGTGAATTTGAAATATATCATTTTATGGTTAAAATAAAAGTCAAAAGCTACATGTTCAAAATCCAAATGATCAAATCCAAACAGGTATTGCAAAATATGATTGTTTCTCTATATTTCTTGATGATAAAAGTCATTCTTGTCACATCTTTCAACCGAGATTCTAATAACTCTATTTGCTCCGAGATATTGCCGATAGAAACATGTCTGCTTGTCCACAAAAATTAATAACACCATATTGGGAAGCTATAAATTTAAATGTATGGAGGTTGGCAGCTGTTTGGCAGACATTTTGTTAGAGTTTTGTTGATAATTTGTAGATCTCTATTAAAATGCTAAAACTGTAAAGTGCTTTCCATATGACAACTAACCCACGAATGATTCCACAGACACTGAATTTCCATTTGAAAAACCATTCAATCTGTGCATCGAAATATATTTTCATTTTCTACATGTGTATGAAATTGTGTGTGACCTCTCTGTGACCTTGACTGAATCCTCACATGTTATTTGATAAATATTTTGACAAGAATTTGATGCACAGTTTATTTAAAATAAATATATCCGAGTGCCATATCTATTTATTGCTGAACAATGCAGAAATAAAATATGAAGAAGAGGAGTCGGGAGGATGTTTGTTACATAGATTCCATGGAAGTCCCTCCAGATGGAGATTGCATCTGTTGTTTTAGCCGCAAAATGCATCAATTTAATGGAACAAAATGATCAGTCAATTTATTTGAATGCATTTTACTTGTTCATGCCAGGCCCTTGGGAGCAAATATTGTTGTCCCAACTTTGTTTTTGTGATTCTGGGATGGAGGTAATTCACTGAAGACCTGCAGTATGTAATGGAATTCGTCACTGGAAATGGGCAGCAAATATTTATGAGAAAATTTGTGATGTTAAAGAGAAGGTTTCACAGGTCTGAGAAGGATGTGTAGTCCAATGCCGGTGTATTAGAGCCGTTTTATTCTCATACCTACATGTTCTTAAAAGTGTAAATAGTCTCCAGGAACAAGGGATGCAAGGGTGAGAACACTTGACATCACCTGTGATCAAATATTTCAATGGTTAGTTTGCTTTAAATGTTTCATTTCATAAAAAAGAAAAATGTGGAACAAGCTTCTTTTTGAATTCTGAAGACTTTCTGCCATTGCAGGGGAGATAATCATGTATGATGTACGGAATGCCTTTGGGGGTTATTGATCAAATCCCATCTGCGCCGAACAGACGATGCTTGTAAACAACGCACAACCTCCTACAGAGAATACTAATCAGTGGCAAAAGATTTCACTTAAAACCACTTTGTAATTAACAAAGTATGCTGTTTGATGTCCGCGTTTCTTCTTTAAAAGTTTTTATATCGCTGGTTTATTGATGAAGAGAGATTGATGAATATCCCCAAATTTTGCCTGAAGGTGTAGACTTGCTTTATCAATGATTTTAACAAAACAGTTGTGAGTTTTAATGTTAAGTAGACGGTGTTGATACCTGTGACTGATTTCAGAAACCAATATACAAAGTATACCTCATGATTACTGTAGCCTGCTGTGTTTAATATCAACTTAAAAAGGAAGAATCACTTTAAATGTGTTCAGAAACTATCACATATATAGCATGTTCTTTTGAAAAAGAACAGTTTTGGAAGAATTTATATTGCTCTGTTGCTGGTATAGGTTTTAGGATTTTTAATAAGCAAGACATTTAATTAAAATGTATGTTTTAGGATTTGTAATAAGCAAGACATTTAATTAAAATATATGTTATTATATTTTTAACAAGCAAGACCTTTAATTAAAATGCAGCCTTAAGGAATTTGTGATGCTTCAAATGTATGTATCAGGATTTTTTTAATAAGCAAGACATTTAACTAAAATAAACGGCCTTTTTATGAAAGTTGGAAAAATTGAATAGAAAATATATGTGATAGCCATCCTTACTGGTAACGAAATATTATCCTGACTGATTCAGTAGTCTGCCATTGTGTGCATGTCTATCAAAATATTGATTGAACCATTAACATAATTATAAGGAACTTCAAATCTCTTTACAAATGAAAATTAATTTTAGGAGTTCCACAAAAGAAGATGGGACTGGTTCTTTCCTCAGCATGCCAAGACGTATAATAATATCAAAGATAATTTATGTCTTTGTTTCATGATTCACAAATGATGACAAATAAATGAATGTGATTATGCTACTATCCTCCAAAGTTGATGACATTATTTGTCTGGGATTGAAAATGATGAGTTGAAACCTACCACTGTCATTAAATTTCATGCATGTCGCCTTAAAACCCGTCAATCTGGAGAAGTAATTATAACATTTTTGCTAATGGGTGCAATAGATCTTGTGTCCTTACTTGCCGTTCCGATGAATAAATTCTTGTGGAAGGAGAAATGCATGTATCATCTTGGAGCTAGCGACATTGGCTTATTTTAGTCTGCTACAATCAGTTTTCCCTCGCTTCTAATTTCAGTTTTTTGGTCGGTAATTTTTCATCATTGTCATGTAATGGAAGAGAATTTTCGCATTGTGTTGTTGGCAAAAAATTATAAATGGCTTCAGACCTACAATCTGCCCAATCGTATTTCACACCCCTGTTGCTGACCACTTGGCATTACCATGGGTACAGTATTTCCCTGAAGAGCTCCGTGGCGACACTATAATAGATCAGCAGTACATATATACTAGGGTGCCACATCATTTTTGCTGGTGACCATCTGCAGGCTATAGTTGTAATTAGTAGAAGAAAGATTATGTGTCTGTGTATGTTCAGTGAGGCGACGGTCTGTCGGTTTGTCTGTCTGTCCTCAAAGTATTGCGTGTTCTTAATCAAAGGTCAAGGTGTTTATTGAAGAAATGAGTCGCCGTAATGATCCTGTTTATTGCTTTGTTTCTTCGTAATTAAGGAAGTTTTTACCCTATTTACAGATCTTGTGTTTAAGAGAAGTATTTAAGTTGTGTAAAATGATGACATTTTACAGGGAGCCGACATCACACTTGATTACGTGTTTTAGACAGGGTATAATCACCAGAGATGATGTCTCGAATTTAATGTCTGTTGAATTTAGTTCCTGATGAAATTTTTCAAAGATAACATGATTTTTTTTAATAGACTCTATATTAAGACGCAATGTGTATGTGCTACCATGGTTACATACCTGTCACTGTGTACATTTGGATGCCGTCTATAATATCCCCGATCATAATGGGCGGCATTACATCAATGTGTGGTAGAGGTATACTCTCATTCCTGGAGTTGAATCCCTTCATATTCCCCGGGATCTAAAGCAAATGAAATAAAATCTATATTAATATATATATATTTGCTGCATTATTTTAATTTCAAACAATTTTTCTTTTAAAAAAAAGTGTTTGAACAAAACCACTGCCATGATTCAGGTTGACTGAAAAGGACTCCCTGGGACTGCATTGAAGATAAAATTATTTATTGGTACCAATATTTAACATTTTAATTTAAAAGTCACATACGGCAAACTCATTTAAAGCCCCTGTAGATTTCTCTATATAAATATACAGGATGTGGAAGAACACAAAAAAAATAGTAAAACACAATGGTGACATGTATATATTGACATTGTTACACCGACTGTCTTTAAAACTAATCAGAAGCATGCACCCCCTAATTAACTGTAATCTGATTATAGGCTCAGTATGAAACCTACTGATCCTCCTGGAGTATCACATTTACAACAATTACAGCTTGTCCCGGGCTACAGTTCACATTAAGGGAAGTATACAGGTAATCATCTTCCTCCTGGGGGTGGAATTTGTGGGGAATTTAAACTTCAGTGAAAAAAACATTTGATCAATGGCTTTGTATAAACCATTTATTTTAAATAAAAACTGTCTGACGGTCTCACAAATACATCAATTTTAAATTACTCTTCTGTAAAAGTAGGCATGATGCAGGTTTAATTTTAAAGTTCATTGTTTGTAGAAATTGTTGCTATTGTTACCTTGTTATTTCTGAGACGTTACTATATATCAGTTATTTAATGTAGTTTAATGATCAGACTTCAATACCATACTTGTATCGAACAATGGAATTATAAGGATATATTGTAAGGTCAATACAATACTCATTTCGTACACCAAAATTAAACAGGGGAGTTAAGGGAGCTTCCCTACAAAACTCATAATTGTCATTTGTATTGTCATCAGAGCTATACTTTAAACCAAAATTGCGTAGTTTCCCTAAGGCATCCGAGATGGTAGGAGATGAAAACACTGTTGCATGTGTCGAGTAGTTTAATTTGCATAATTCTTCAGGTGTTAATTAAAGAATACAATTTTGTTTCGCCAGATTCTAAATGATGTGTCCGTGCTGTTGTTGACTGTAATTGTTTAATTACCACTAAAATGATTTTATTTATGATCAGAGGAGATTATCACTCAAGCTTTTCTTGGTAAATTGGACAGAAAAAAAATGAAGGCCATAGCAGATTAGCTGGAGAAAACTTGATCAATTTGTTCGTTTTTATAATTACAAGTTGTTTTCTGTTCTCTTAAACATTTCATGCTTTGACAGCAGGACACAGAGAACCTGTAGTTGGCGCGACACGAATAGAAACTTCCAAATACACATGTTGGTGTTTTGTAATGTTCCATTTGACTTAAACAATTCAGATCAGCTAAAGATACAAAGAAAAATATTAGTTGGAAAAAAAAAGATGAAAAAGAGTAATGATCAAGTAATTGGGAAGTTCAATTGCAGACAGGAAGCAATTGAATTGCGGAAATTGTACAAATGGCACTGAAACTCGACAAAATCCCGCCAGGAAATCAAAGCAAATTTAAAAACAATTTGTCAAAGTTGTTTGGTATCAGTCAGTTTTGAGTGAATATTTACACAAAGATTTCCTCGAGGGCTGGCTAATTTTCAGCTCGCAGCTCTTTCGTAACAGAAGTCTAAGATTTGTATTGATTGAAGATCAAAGCATGTGAGAATATCACACCTATGAATATAGAGGAATTGGAATTTATGGTGGTGTTCTGATTGAAAGAGGTGCATGATGGGATGAGATAGGTGCATGATGGGATTGCTTTTACACGCCAGCTGGCAACATATCTTATATTTAGTTGTAGAATTTAATTAGAGATAGCTAAATTTCTTCTGATTTAGTCTTTAATAGGTGAGGATTTAGGAAATGATTACTTTTTTTAAATACTTGGCAACCCCCATGTTTCTATTCATTATCTGTTGGTTTCCACATGTATTTCTTCTTAAAATTTGAAATAATGAGTCTATATTTGATTGGTGTTCTGGTTGAGTCTATATTTGACTGGTGTTCTGGTTGAGTCTATATAAATTGTATTGTTATGTACTACTAAACTATAATCATTAGTCCTACTGACTGATAATTCATAAAATCTTAGTGATTAACCAGATTCACTAATGTTAGACAAGACAACCTCATTCTTTGAAAGACACAAGTCTGTCACAGATGTTATCTTGTTATACAGCTGGGTAGACTAAACGATGGAACACTAAAGAATGCTGCCATTTCACTGTATTGATGAGTAAGCTTGTGAATGTAGTACTGCATGTGATAAACTTGTGATAACAGTCGTTTAAAAGTTGTCTGAATTTCACTAAACCTCTATACCCAAAGCCAAAATAAAAGTCACAATCCTGATTCATGTTATTGTGGGTTTGCACACTCACATCACTAACATTGTCGTTTTTTTTAATTCAACCTTTGTACATTACTATTCTCCATAACTACGATTTTTTAATCACCACATTAAATGAACGGATTAATTGCATTAGATCTGAATTCATTAACATTGGTATTTCTTTTGGATATAGATAGTTATAGGAATAGAAACACGTGAAGTCTGTAGCCAGTTTTAGGGACAGAAACATGTGAAGTCTGTAGCCACTATTAGGGACAGAAACATGTGAAGTCTGTAGCCAGTTTTAGGGACAGAAGCATGTGAAGTCTATAACCAGTATTAGGGACAGAAACATGTGAAGTCTGTAGCCATTATTAGTGACAGAAACATGTGAAGTCTGTAGCCAGTATAAGGGACAGAAACATGTGAAGTCTGTAGCCATTATTAGTGACAGAAACATGTGAAGTCTGTAGCCAGTATAAGGGACAGAAACAATCTGCTTTTCTTCAACACAGGATAGTTGGGTTATTTAATCAGAGTAACTGATCCTATTGACTTGTAATCGGTTGTGAAAAATGACCGTGCTGGGATTTTCTCTAATTACAAAGCTACTTGAGGGCCCTAATTAGGCCTGATTATGTAATGAAGGTACATTAATATCTATAAATTCAAAGAGAAAATATTACAAGCCAGCGACCAAGTCATTCACTAAGTTTTTATACCTTCCTGCTGCTTGTTTATTTAGAACTTTTCATTAATGTATGGGAAGTGATCATCATGTTGTGGCACATGTTTTGCTCATGTCTCGATTGATATCTTTAAGGCATATTGATAAAAACTAGGATTCATCAAATGATAAGTAGAATGAAGGACAAACCAGAGATCAATCAAACCCCCAAGTTCAGCTGAGATCAATTTGATTAGACAATCTTCTCAATCATAATATTATTTAAACATAAATTGCATCCTTGGTGTAGCAAATTTGAAATTACTCCTTTTTAAAAATGCAACGCTCCTATCTAATCTGATTTGATTTCATTAGTTTAGAAATTTCTTTGAGGAGAAATTAAGAGTGAGATCATTATGTCATTAACATTCTGCTATGCTTTCACCTGGGAAAACGAAAGATTTAATAATCTCCAAAGCATCATGGGAAAATGTCTTCCAATTTGAAAATTAATGGTTTAACCCTATCAGTTTAGGTGCTCTAGTGTTTGAAGTGAATTTGGTTTATGAAAATATTTTTTATAGATACTGAACAATGGAAAATTACTCAGCGAGACAGAAGTCGACATACAAAGATTCATAAGTTGAAATGTGACTGTACATTGATTTTGACCAACACAACGTCCATCTGAATCCTTACAAATTAATACAATAAAATATCATGACATATTATGTTTAGGTATCAACATTATGGAAACACCCACATTTTGAAAGTCATCCCTTGTGATACCCAGCGTTAAATACTGTTCATTATACAAAATACTTGTTAACAATATTTATAATACCAAACCTTCTATGTTTTTTTTTTATTATACTGTGTTAAAGACTTGTGTGTAGATACACTGTACAATATCAAAAACACACATGCACCGAGTAATATTTGGAAATCCAAGTTTTGTTTTTACAATTCTGTTCATAACATCGGACTTAAAATTGAGGACTTGAGTATATATATGAGACAGGAAGTAGGTGGCCGTAGTAGTATAATTTTCTGAGTGTACTTCTTACCGAAGTATCACCTGTTTTATTATATATGGTCTGAATGTAGGCCCTCAAAAAGAACACTGTGTGCCAGGCTGGCAATATTGGTCTATAATTAGGTAAGCCTAAAGGTCACCTGCCATCGTTCCATTAAGACGGCACTGCCACGACATGTGAATAAAACCTTCTTGTGTGCTTTCTACCATGGCTTGCCTGATGTGAGGAAGACAGAAAAACAAAAAAGAAAAAACCTGAAGAGTGAGGATAAAATAGTGATAAAGTGAGTCTTCCATATGTTTGTAAGAAAGAGAAACTACACTAATAGGGGGTTCTACTGCTTTTTGACTTTTAAAAATACACAGTGGAATGAATTAGAATACATAAAGTAAATATATATTCATTAAAAATAGAATTTTAAGATTTTTCATTTGAAAATAACAAGTAGAATAATTTTATATAACACTTGCCTTTTAGTGAGCCTCAAACAGGAAGAGCAAATTCTGAGGAATTCGTCAAGATAATGTTGTAATAGAATACAAAAGGGGATAGACAGGAACGCCAGTATCTGACAAAGACTCCTGTGAGGCTGGCGTTTTGCACTTTAGACAGTGACAGAATTAGACATGATCCTAACCCTCGGCGGACTCAGTGTTCCATGTCCTTACACGGTTTTTAATGAAGGAGAGTTCCATTTTTTTGTTGTCTCTGGGAAAAGTTAACATCGAGGCGTGATTTTGTAAAGCTGATGTCTCCGTGCCAAAAAGACGGTGGCTTTGGTCTCGGCGTGGAGTGGCAGGACAATGGGGTCACGGTTTTGTTTCTGGTGGAGAGTTGATAACACCATCATTTATTAATGTATCTTAATGACAAGTTCTAGTCTTCACCAGGGGAGTCCAAGATGGTGGTCAAGTCATCTCAATTCATTTCAAAATGATTTGCAATCATGACGCTTAGGCAAACCAGATGACTAGGCAGAACGTGTGTTGTCGGTGCCAATTAAATCCGACCCCTCAGTTTCCTCGTCTTTATCAGCGAGGAATGGCTATTGTATAAAAACGTCATGGGAACAAACTAAGTTATTGTGTAGATTTTTAAAAATCGTCTAAAGTGTATGATACCGCTGTGTCTTAAGCCTTAACCCTGTGGAGGATTGGTTTTCTGAAATTAAAGAAAGTTTTTTTTTCCTTAACTTAAATTTCTCCCTATATAAGGCATAACAAAGGGAAAGTAAAAGGTACCAACAGTTTCAAATATATTTATACTATTGTCACTTATTATTGTTAAATATTTGTTTAAGTCCTATGCAAAATAAGTTTTCTATACAAATTACATGTGGTGATTGATGCATTTCACAGGATTATAGTTCTGAATTTGAATGTTTGAAAAGAAAACAGAAAAATTGCAGGGTTCGAACTGAGTACCTTTACATTACAAAAACTGCACTTTCCCCATACTGCAGTCCATGAATTATAAACCTACAGAATGAAATGATTGTCCAATATATGGTCTGACAAGCCAGACAAATTCTGTTTTGTTGCTTTATCTTTTACTATACAAAAGAGAGAATACTGCAAGTAAAAAAACACACTCTTTAAATTGAACTTTTCTTTGTGATTGTAACTGATGCAGTGCTACGTCACTTTACTTGAAGAACAATTTCACTCTAAGCTGAGGAATGTTTCAGAAACTGGTGCCAGCGATTATCTCATAGAGAAGTTAAATTTACTGGTGAAAGGCCACCTCCATAGAGTCAGGGTTAAACAGTTTTAGGTTGAAGATAGCTTTTCACTCTTAGTTAAGTAATGAAGAAAATACCATTATTTAAAAAAAAAAATAAAAAAAAAAATAACAAAATGTTATTTTGTTAGACTTCCTGATTTTAATTACCTGAGGCTGTTTTGTGATTAAGACTACACAAATAATGTTTTTTGATTTTATCAATGCAAAGAAAAAAATAAAAATAATTTTTTTTCAAAAGAATATTCCAAGGACGAGACTATATATGGGGACCGAGCCGTTGTTGAACTTCAGGTTGGAAGATGACAGTGGAAATTACATCGTTACTTTGATTACTTTACAGTCAGTGATGTCGGAGATAAGATTCACGTTTGTGGAATATCTGTCAACAGACAAGCCGTATTGGGCCCGTCATAAGGTGGAACTGTGTGCTTTGAGTTTCAATTGAAGGCCGACATTGAGTGTGCACTGTCGGGTGTGACTTGTATACCCTGCAGCTTCAAAGACATCATTTTATTCCTTTCTCGTCAAAATACCTTTTAGCTTTAGTTTTTTTATCCAGATCAATTATCAAAATTAGTCCCTATAAAATCAATTTCAACTAAGTACGTTCAAACAAGGACACTAATTGGTCATTAGCACAGGTAGTTAATTTATAAATAAAACATGCTGCACTTGCCCGATTCACTGAATAAAAGGAACCTGAATGTATTCAAACAATGCTGACAATTTCGTCATTGGAACTGGAAAAAACTGATGCCAGTATCCTTCCTGTTAGACATTCAGCTAACACCTGAGTCTGGAGATTGGGTGGAAGTTTTTCTCATTAATTTGATGCTTTGATCAGCAGTTAGCTAAGGGCATTTTTATTTGGATGAGAAAGGTTCATCAACTTTGCCCTGAAGTATTTTTAGAAGCATTGTCTGTTCCTAGCTCCAACGGTTGATTGGAATTGATTAGAGGAAGTTGAATGACTTGGTTGACAGTGGACAAAGGTCAATCACTGCCTTATGTAGAAATGTACGCACATGTAATCCCCAGCTCCCTAATTACGAATTATGTTTTTATCTTTTTACCATGGAAAATATTATGAAGACATTTTGTCCATTGTTGGTAAGATATTCTTAATCAATTGTTCTGCTGGTATGAATGAACTTAGCTGTTAAAATCACTTTTTTTATGGACATCGATCTATGCTTACATTGTTAAAATTTCGGAATGTAAATGTAAACTTTATTTTTTATTTTACATCAATTTTACAACAGTTTATTTCAACTTATATAAATCACTGTTGTTGTTGGCCCGGATGTTAGCATGTGGGGGGGGGGGGGGGGGGGGGGGGGGGGAGGGTTCTTATTGTGGGAGAAAACCCACGTATTCGGACAATTGACCTCATACCTTTTCAGTTTGTAACCATCCATATTATTGTTGAGTTTCTCAGAAGTGAAAAGGACTGAAACATGCTGATTATCTTTGCATGTCGTGTTATCTAGCTATTCCTCAAACTTAAAACATTATAGGTTTGACTAATGCTGTGCAAGACACAAAGATGCTACTTCTTTTTGGCAAACTGCCAAATCACAAGTGCAAAATCTTGTTACAGAGTTTATGCTGTATATTTATATTTTTTGTAATGTGTATCTTGATGTTGTAAAATTTTCTTTTAAATAAATCAATAATAAAGAAGCAGAACAGCAGTACATGTGCACTAGTTTTATATATTGAGATAAACTAAAATAATTACCACCATTCACTTGCCATTAACATATATTGAGAGATACCTTGCAATTTTGAACGAACAACTGAAGCTACTGTTGGTCATGTCAAAAGCATGCATCAGAGTCGATCTGCATGTGGTGGGTTGGTATCCATTGTAAATATCTGAGGTAATACTTGATTGTTTATTAGCAGATGAGGATAATAGAATTAATATGGAGTGTTAATGGCTGGCAACAGCTGGGGGTTTCCTACCAGTTGTTATGTCCTGCCTCCCGAGGACACGTCTGGGGGCATAATGAGAGCAGAAGTGTCCAAATGTTTGTCTTGGGTCTGATTAGGCGGCCATTATGGCCACCAGTAAAGTGATTTTTGAAGAGAATCCCAGAGCTGTGTTTGGGGTTGAACTGTGAACATGTCTAATGCAGCAGCTCTCTCCAAATGGGGTAGTGGTGTTACATGTTCACACAAAAGAAGTCTTTGTATCCCTGGAGGAGTTCCGGAGGTCTGAGAACTCTCCCTCCTTCCACCTCCGAGGACAATTAGGGTAATGGACTGCGGGTACCACCAACACGGGCAGAATGAATGGCCTGAAAAAATCACCAGGACATCCGCACCAACCAATGGAGCTGATTTTAGAAAATTACATAATGACTGTTAATTTTCTTTCCAATCACAGAATAGTTTTTTCCATTTTCTTCCATTTAAAACATTTTTTCATGATTTTTTGTTTTGTTTTTACCACCCTGGCTTAAATCCTATTCCAATACAATTCGCAAAGAGGTTTCCTTTCCTATTTCAGCTTAATTAAGTCCTGAGGCATTATATTGCCGTGACCCATAGGACCTCATAGGTTTTTTTAATATTATCACCTTTATATGAAGTTCTACCTGTGAATAGAAGCCAAGAAATACTGAATTACAACATTAACTCATTCACCCCTGATGTTTCATAATGGACTATTTCAATCTTTGAATTGGAAGAGTTCAAATGTGTCTTCAGAGGTGAATGAGTTATTGGGACACACTGGTTAAACAGAACTGAGGTTCGCTCAAAAGTGCAGACAGTAGCAAACTTCACAAAATAGTAATCTGTAGTGTTTCATATCTGTCATATTATAGGATTTGTGAACGGGTCTGTGCTAGCTTTTTCGTCTCTGTCATATGTAGGATTTGTGAAATGATCTGTGTTTTTTCATGCAGAATGCATTAGGTTTATTACTATATGTAATTATTGACATAAACATTCATTGAACATGAGTACTCAAGCTGATAAACAGGTATTAAAACAAAGCATCTCAGGATAAATTGTATTCACTGATTCATCTGTTATGTCTGCCTGAACATGAGAAAACCTTTCTGATCAATAAAGGCAGGGTGGTGTAAATATGGATTTTCAGGAGGAGAATAATTAACTTAATATGAAGAAGGACCAGTTATTTTAGCCCCAAGTGGTCAGCTAACATTCTGCTTTCTATTCGGATAAATACGTTATGAATATTTACTTGCAGCGATTGAAGGGGATACAAATAAGACCAGTATGGTTGATTTGCCTCGTTTGTCTGGTCAATGTGGCAGGTTATTACATTTGTTTATTGAAGGGAATCATTTGTGGTCAATTTGGAGTTGATCTGTTTACAGTAGACTGGAAGAACATCAGCTACAGCAAAACTTTGTTAGTGTGCAGATTTGGATTCCAGAGAAAACAAATTTGATAAAAAAATAAATTGAAATAAAATTATCATCCCGAATACAAGCTTTAGAATAGTGGAAATGAGTATCCAAAGCACTATTTTTGAAAGGCAAGTTTTTATATCCCAGAGGAAGGTGGACTGCTCAATGTTGGGCAGAGCTAGGAACAGGTTGTGCTCTTAGGCTAAAGTAGAGCAGAATCACCCAAATTGTAATACAAATTATCAAAAAAAGAGGAATACTTATTTACAGAACATGTTATCCTAAATCTTGATTTAGATCATGTGCATGCAAATTTGATAATCACAACAAAAACATCTCTTAATCTGAAATTATATTTGGTGATATTTCTTCGAAAATTTGATACATCGAAGGATATACTGCCTTTTTTCTTTTCTCATCCATTATTTGTTCTCAATTATGAACAATCACAGCACAATTACAGCATATCACAGAAAACTATCTAGTTTTGTAATGGAACAGGTCCTACAACTTGATGCAAAAATAAAGTCTAATCACGGAATAATTGTGGCCGGTGATGCATGGGTGTTTCGTGTTGCTGTGATGTTTGATAAGTCACTGTCTGTATTACTGCGGCGATCTGATTTGACAGCCTCTAGTTTAGGCATGCAGTTTTTTGTGCTTTATACTCCCATAATGGACATCATTTGCACTAGTTCTTTGGCTGCCTCTGTTTGATTTCGTTACGTACAGAATTTATAGACATCAACTACGACAATTTGTGTATTTTTTCTCAACACAGATGTGCAAAAACTGGTTTTGGTCATTTAGGTACTTGATGTATCATCCCGTTTTGATTTCATGTCCATTTCGTCGTTAGGAAAATGAAAATTTTACGTCTCCGTGGGTTTGTAGGGAAAAGATAGATATCGGTGATCGATATGCCAAAAATTGAGTAGTCATGATAATTTTAGGTAGAAGTGTCGGCAGCTTTGTGTATGGTTGCTGCCTGTTGACTTTTTTGTTTGCAATGATAGACTTTAATTTCAAACAAAATGAAATCTTGTTCCCAGGGGTGCTATATGTATATTTCAGTGTGTACGATACGCTTTCTAATTAATTTGTGTGATTGAAGATTGCGGCTCCTGTAGGCTTCTCACGGTTGCGGTTGCTGAATACGTAAACTGTCCAAAGGGGCGGTAGTATCGATGTCGGAAATAGTGTGTTCCTATTGGTATTTTTCCCTATCTAGGGACTCATCTGCCTTCTGCAGCAGAAGCTACATAAAGTGTGAAAAGCTATTCAAACTTAGGTTTAGCAAGTGTGAAAGCAAGGTGAATGGGCTGCTGTCATGCTATGGTTGGCTAAGAGGAACGCATTAATTTTTTTACAGAATAAAATATGGTTTACCTTTTGACTGAATCGTAATGAAATCTTCGGGAGGAAAATTTACATTACTGGACAAACTCTTCAGTTTGTCTGCTACTTTTAACATTTAAAGACGGTTGTCTTTTCATATATATATATTTTTTAAAGGAATTCAAAGTCTTGTGGCTTTGATCTTTTAGGGGTAAAACTAGAAGGATTAGCATTGATTGCATTTAAGAACTACAATCCAGTTTAATTTGACTTTACTTCCCAGCATATTTGTAGTATTTATACAGCTACACTGATAGGATCATTCTAACCACTGTTAACTCTCCACCGACATTTCCGCGGGTGTCGGGTCTCGTATCACTCGTAGTACAGGGTTTGGTTTAGCTGGGGTTCCTTCCAATGGCTAACCATTGTAATGCGACATTACAGTTTACTGTTGTAAAGACATAAAACCTTCAGAAGAATGGGAGAGGACATACATAATTAAGCTGGGAACTCTCCCATGCAATTTCATTGTATATCATGTACCAATAAAATGTCTTTAAATCAAATAGAGCTCCAATCAAACCAAAGCCATTATAATGTTATATCTACTTTTTATTCCTTTCAAATGGAAATGTCATTTCTGATATATTGAGTTTTAACAAGTTTATCAGATTTTTTTTATCCTGAAGCTGAATTGGAGAAGTTAAGTTGTATAATTTCATTAAACAATGATTTCTGTCCTCTCCTAGAAGTACATATTAAAAATATCTAAACTCTTGAGTCCTTTATAATGTGTTTAAAAAGTAAACATAGAAATTGTATAAATCTTTATTAGATTGAGTTTGAGAATTTTCATGTAAAAAAGATGTTATAATCTGGAATATGAAATCCAATTCTTACAAAAAAACGTTGTGGTAATAATGGTTTAAAGCTTCTCCATGGTAATAATGGTTTACAGTGAAAAAATTCAAATTAGATAATATAGTTAGAAGGACTTAAATTAATGTAAAAAAGCCTATAGCTGGAGGGAAACAAGACTCTCAGTAACTCGTTTGTTTAATTTCCCAGAAAATCAGTAAAATTCTTGATTAAAATGTAAATTTTTCTACAGGCTATTTTCATGGATATTTTCTCAAGCAATTGGAACAGAAAATTCAATTTGAGAGATTGCTCGATAGAGAGAAGGCCACTAGAATACAGCAGCAGCAGCAAGGATTGTCCCGATAAACAAATGTGTGTTGGGCTGATAATATATCAATATTTTAGATTTCTTAATTCATTTAATTTATTTATGAAAGTTCTTGACAAATCTTATAAAAACAACACTGTTTTAAGTTAAGAAAGGCAGCTGTTGTGTTAGGGGGTCTTTTTCCTTTCTGTTTCCATTCCTCTCTGCCATCAATTTGGTTTTGATGACAAAGCTGTAGGTGAATGATTAGGAAAGCCAGAGCTAATGCTGTATGATTTTACATTTTACCCACATCATTTAGGCTCCATCATTTACACACAGGCAGAGCAAGATACTGCTGTACAGTGTACAACTTGAAATATGGATTCTACTAAAGAACATGGAAAATGTTCATAAGAATCTCATTAGACTAGTAGGGATGAAATATGGATCACATTTAGGTTTTGAATAATTTTGTAATCAACATATGAATTTGAAATCGGGATTTATTTCACCATTTGAAATTAATGGAAGAGAGATCTCTAAACAGTTTGTAACAACAGAGAATTAAACGATCATCCACTGTATTCCTATAGGAAGGAATTTTAACACATTAGCAAAAAATGACATATTGATTTATATCATCAGAAGATACAAAATTTTTGATAACTTGATAAATAGTTTAAATCATAAACATAGTTTATTAGTAAATCTAACATATTTTGGACAGGGTGAATTATGTGTAAACTCGGTGGATATAAACACAGCTGTAATGGGTGAGAGATGGCAGGATGGATGTTTAGAGAAGCTAACGAGGGGAGGGTCAATGTTTCACTTGGGGGGAGGGGGACATCTGCCCATGGTGTTATCTGTATAGTGTAAGTCAACACAACAACCTAGGAGACAGGAATTAATTGCATAAAAATGAGTTCAAATAATGAGAAAGGTGGACAAATGTAAATAGGAATAGATCATGTCAAGTGGTGTGTTGTCCATCACAGAGGATAACACCTGCTCACTGTGGTAACAGACAGGAAGTGATGATAGCACTCAATAGGGGCCATGCTTGTCTGGTCCAGCACTATCATAGCAGACTCATCAGGATCTGAAAAGCCTTTTGTAATTTCTGTAGGAGACATGTATAGCCAATATGACTAGCATTGTCCATCAAAGCTATGACAAGACTTCAATAATACATGATCAGATTAGTTTCGTTTAAACTCTCTGAGAGGTGATTGGCTAGTTCTTTGTAGTGTATTGTCATTAGGATCACTTACACGCGAGATGTTTCCAAAAACATTTTCGCAAGTAATATCCGGTCATTACAAGATTCACTTCATCTAATGTGTATATGTGAGTTAATTAAAGATATTTTAAAGAAAGATTTGATTTTCCTCCATTGGTACTTGATGGTAGTGACATTGGTATAACACACCTGTTAAATTAAGGTGTAACACACAATCAGTTTGAAATTTAAAACTTCTTAATCTTCTCTACATTCGATCATACGAAATTGCATGTACTCCTTATTTTTCAATCATAAGAAAACTTTTGCTTTTTAAGAAAGTATGGGGGCAAGTTCCTGCAAACATTCACCCCTGAAGACACATTTGAACTCTTCCAATTCAAAGGTTGGAATAGTTCATTATGAAATTTCAGGGGTGAATGAGTTAATTTAATGGCACATGGACACACACTCACACTGTCATGTCGTACCCTCACACAGATTCAAACATTTAACAAATATGATTACTCTTATATGAAATAACTTAGCTAGGTATTGGCAGTTTCAGATTTTTGGAATTCTGGAAGATGGAATTAATTGCCAGACTGAACTGTGATACAGTTTTACAGAGTGTGTAATAGCTCCTTACCATAGCTTGTATGCCTGCTATCCAGCCGTTTAGGTCATATATAGGTAGGACCTTGGTGTCATCCTTCTGCTTGTACAGAAAACCATGGTATTTGTTGACTGAATTGGCTGAAAATAGAATTAAAAGAAATTAAAATATTTTCAGAATAAAATTTATACATTCTGTAAAATCATGCTTCTGACTCCATAAAATAAAAGTCAATGTGTCGGGACAAATACTGGCTTATAAAGGTCTGTGCAGTTACAGAAATTGAATTACGCACCTTTGGGAAAAAAGACTTGATTCTTCAACTTAGTGATATCATGATATTTTCATTTTTCACCTTCAGGTGGATTAATATTTGTTTCTTTCCTGTTCTAAGCTACTCATTCACCCCTGAAGTTTTATAATGAACTATTCCAACCTTTGAATTGGAAGGGTTCAAATGTATCTTCAGGGTAGAATGACTTAAATATTTGGTTGCGGAGCAAATACTTTTCCCCTGAGGCAGAAACTTACATTCATGACTAAGAAAATCTACTTCAGCTTTATGGTTCATTCTGTAAAAGGAGTTCATAGTTATCGATCGGAGGTGATAATAATTTTTCTGCACAGTGACAAGGAAATATATAATCTGTGAGGAAAAACCCTGGAAAGTTACCATATCAGTGACAAAGCATCTCGGTGATCATGTTTAAAACGCTGGAGACCAACAAGCTCCATTACGATTTAGATTAAAGGCAGTTTATGTCCATATATGGTCACAGGGTGGGAAGCTAATGGCTATTTTGTAGATTTTTCATTAATTTTATGTCTCTGAGGATAATGGTAAGGCCAGATACTGACCCTATCAATGCGAATACTTGGCTAATTGAGATGCACTTTACTCTGCCCTAATGGAGCAAGTGTAAATGCTTCTCTCAACATCCGACTAATGAAAATTACACAAAAAAAGTGAAAAAAATCCTGATTGTAGTTTGCTGCAAGATGGTGTGTATCTTTGACCTGTTATATCTGTCTCCTAAGGACCCCTGAAGGCTGTAAGATGGTGTGTATCTTTGACCTGTTATATCTGTCTCCTAAGGACCCCTGAAGACGTTCCAGCAAAACTCATTTAGCATACACCAGCTTTGTAATAGCCTGCACATAGCTACAGTGCATGCACATTTCACAAAACTAAAGCAATTGTCATCATTAAATATTGATCAGGGCACACGGTTGTACAGAAGTTGTTTTCTGCACCTGGGTATACATAACTAATGTTTATAGGTTGTACATGTTGTCTTCGGACAGTAATCGTTTGTCAAAAGTTCAATTTTTCAGTTCTTAGGCTTGTGAAAAGCTTTTAGGCTGAGGAAGAATTAAAAGGAACAAATTTGAAATTTTTCACAGACAATTTGAAATGATGTCCTTTGGGTTTGACTGTGTAGGTGTGTATAGTCTTTCTCCCTCTAATTACAAATCCCTAGGACATACAATTCCTCTCTACTCATATCGCCATGGTGACTAATATTTCTCAGAATGACACTGTAATATCAACTTGCAGTTTATGCTTCTAGCTAGAAATGCAATCAAGATAATACAAAAAAAATGGGTAAAAGCAAAATAATGTACATCCTAGCCTCGTCTTGGTGTCATGAAATTGAGGCTTATAACTGGCTGTATGATTAGAAAACGGGTAGGAAGAAATATTTCTTCTCACTTTGGAGAATGGAAAATAACCTACTCTTACAGCTAATAGCGAGGAAATATTTTTTTGTCTTCAAAATGGCTGTTTGATCCGCTCATTTGAATTGATCATTATAGCATCGTAGAACATTTTAGATAGACTTGATGTTCTGTTGTAACGTTCCCTAGGAGGGAGGAAAAAAGATGTTATCAAAGTGAGCGTCCTCTCCAGGGTCCCCCCTCATCACAGTTAGATTGAATTACAAAGATGTGTTTTCTATAAATATTTATGTTCGTTACTAAATCTTTTCTACACTTGTTGTGCGGCGCTGACTGAGACAGATCTCTCTAGAGATGGAAGGCCTCTATAATGGTTTCTGAGTAAACTAGCTTAGCCGATACTTTCCTTGCTCCTCTCTGATGTGATGGCTTGAAAATACAGACCAAAATTCCCTCTGAGACTCATGACAAATCAAAATGGCAAAATCTCCTGGTTTCTTACATCTAGATAAAGCCCCCTCCTAGATGATTTGTTTTAATTGTTTGAGCTGGTAAATTGGAAACGTTTTTTCTGCTAAGCTGATGTTCCGAACTGATTGTAACACATTTTATGAAGGTGATGACAGTATATATATTGGTCTGACTGGAGCAAATTTCCTGTTTGGTCAGCAGATGAGCATCAGACTGAAGAGTAACGAGTGGCAGGTTTGATCACCGGTAGTGGAGACGCACATCTTTTACATTAACTCTTTCCTATAACAGATTAGTAGGTGTCACAATAGAAGATTACAGTGCATCGTGTAAGTTTCTCAGAGACAAAAATTACCTGTGCAATACAGGTAACTTGTGAAAAGTACATTTGGGACAGAAATACTGTCGTCACTTCCATTTAGAACCATTTCTGATTTAAATAATTTCATACATAACTACTGCTAGGCCTGCAGAACCTCTTACAGTCAATGTTGAGGTGTAAATATTGGCACTCTCGCTGAAGTAAGAAGTAATGTCTAGTCTTATTTACAGATTAGAGACTGGTTGTCTTGTACTGTTGTACATTTTCCAGTTGATCCTTGCCCTTACCTTCTTGTACGCCTTTACAGATTGTTGGTATATTCAGATTGAAGATTGTTTGTGGCTTATGTGAAATTAGGCAACTAAAGTGTTTCCTTTCAAAAATGCAGATTTTAGATATGACTGGGCCCATGTTATGTGACCATCCCATAATATATTGTAGACCTATACCCAGCTCCTATCAACGTATTTAAGTGCAACCATCCCTCCTTTTAAGCAAATGCTTGTCTGAAAATATAAAAATGTTCAACTTGTGAAACCATTTCTCTGATTATAACTTTATTTCTTATTTTGAGTGGTGGATAATGTGCTGGTCTTAATCTGCGAAAGTTCATGAAGTATTTGCTTAACTCATTCACCCCTGAAGTTTCATAATGAACTATTCCAACCTTTGAATTGGAAGAGTTCAAATGTGTCTTCAGGGGTGAATGTGTTTAACAGTATACTGTAGAAATTTGATCTTAGCACATCCAACTTATATCTTGCCCTGCCTTTTCGAGAGGAAAACTGATTTGACCCGATTGCTTGATATCAGCAATAGTATAGTTTTTATCTTACACAGAACCTTTAGAATAACTACCGGAGTTTTTATAACAACTAGTGTATTGATTGGATGTGTCAGTTTGTTTAATAGATCATCACCTGCCATCGTACCTATTTTTGAAATTGTTTGTAAACTATTATTTTGAGCCTGTGATGTTGCCTGCAGGCGTGCGTGAAGATGAGGAGTGATGAGGCTATCAGGCCATCCACTGATAAACACCACATCATCACAGCCACTGGGGAGGTCACTTCGTCAATGGACTATCTCAATGATTTCCTCCAAATCATTATTCATGGAAAAGCTAATTGTATACCATTATCTAGAGTAATCAAATTTGTGTTAAGTTTCCGAGAATGTTTTTCAGAATTCCTTGCATGGCTTCAAATATATTGGTTTAAGTGTTGAAAAGATTACATATTTCAATTGTTTAACATTATGCATGTATACAAAAATACTAGTAAAAATAATCATGATTATTATCAGTAATGAAAACAAAACAAAAAAGAAATTATGGTCATAATCAATATATCTCAGCATTGATATTAAAAGGAAATTCAATTTTTTGTTTTAAAAAATTCTGATAAAAAATGTATGATATTTCTGTAAGTTTAAATATATTTTTCTGTAGTATCACCCGTAGCTTTTATCTAAATTTGTGTAATTATTGAAAAGAAAATGAAACAAGTATCAGTTAAAATAATGTAATGAAACTTCTGTCAGTAAATTCCATTGTTTTCAGTATCAAAGACTTTGTCATTATCGTGTAGAAATGCTGTATCAAATGTTATAATACAAATATTCCCGTAAAACAGACGGAAGTGCTGGTATGCACCATATATAAACACGATTGTGAATATCTATTCCCTATTCACCCATTATAAGCCGTCATTGAGATAATTTGACAAGCATGCAATGATTTACGTCAGGATTGATTTATATTCTCTGAAATTCCATCTAATTTTTTGAAACACTGCCTGTTTATGCCATTTTGAGTAAATTAATTGATCAATGGCAACGAAATTCATTTCCGTCATTTTCCCAGGTTCCGATTTCCTTGGAGCCTGTTGTTCATTACAAACAACATACAGTAAGGCCATACATTAATTGTCGTGCGTTATCTACTGATTATAATCTTATATAAAAAAATAAAAATATGAAAGGCTTTTTGCCTGATACAAAACTCACGTCATACCCCACAGTGCTTGATACTTTCATAGTTAAAAATTAAAAAAAAAATGAACCCATAAACATATTGGTGATAACCCCAAGATATATATAATGATACATGTATGATATAATTTCTATAGACTGCACTGTATTTAATCTGTAACTCTAGTAATAATGAACCTCTGTATAGGTTTGCACTGTTAGGCCAGGGTTCATATAAACTCTTAATCTTTGACTAAGGAAAGGAATTGGAAAGTTAACGTATAGAGCGCAGCCTGAGAATTGCAGACGTTAAACCTCTATTCTGGTCGTCAACAGAAGCACTAGATTGAGATGCTGTGGTTCTTCCCCATCATTGTCACAGTCCCGTGCATTCTGTGTATCTTCTGCAGGCAAACCATTCACACTTTCTGCAATTTCCTATCATAGGGTGCTTTCCATTGAATTGGATTCTGGATGAAGCGCTTTATAAAGGCCTCTTGCTAAATGATACTAGCTTAATATTTTGAGTATAGTGTTACAATAAAGTTGTTTGTATGTGTTCTAAGGTAATGTGAAGGAAATTTTAGTAAAAACAAAATTGCAAAGCACTGACACTGGCAGTCATTTTATTTTCTATCTTAACCCCTCAGTTCTTCCTCAAGTCCTTCCTCCGTTTTTGTATTAGCAGAAAATTGGTATGAAGGTTCTCCTCTGCTTGTTGTATAAAAAGAAATCAATGTGATTCTCGTTTAGAAACATGAACAGGGCCAGCACAGCAAATGGTCAATGTCCAGTGTGTAATCCGTTTCTTAAGAAAACAGACAAAACAGTTTTGTGAAAATGAAATAAAAACATGACCAGAAGGGGAACGGGACCACAGGAGAGTCTGGATATCTCCATTGTGTCTGAACCAGATCTAGCATCTCTCTGATTTACATCGTTCTCCAGAGTACCGATAGAACCCGCCATTTGCAATAACACGTACACTATGCATTACATAGCAATTATACGGGGGCATATACATACAGGAAGTCTGTTTCACAACGCTTTTGAAAACTGTATATAAATTGCTTAATTATCACTGGCCGGTTTTACTGAATACAATTGTTGGAGAAACGATAATTGCTTTTCTACTTTTGATATGATATGTTAAAATTTGAATGCATCACTGCAAATTAAATAACATTTTAAAGTATTTTGAATTACTGCTTCATGTAACTAATGAAAATAATATTTTTAAATGCTTAAAGGTCATGAAATCATTATTGTGTAAATAAAAATTACCAATAAGTTAAACACAGTAGATTGACACTCCTGGAATACAGTTTTCTAAACCGAAATATTTCATACATACTGCCAGGAAACCATTATGATATGATAACCTGAAATTTTTTGGGTGATTTAATATTGTCGACTAGAGAGATTTATTGAGCTTTCGTACATATATATTTCTTGTAATCACTTTCACTATACTGTTTATTTTGCTGTGTTGTGGCCCTGACATATGGAATTACAAGCACCATTGTGAACATGATGATGCATTGTGACCACCAGAGGGACAGCAGGGTTACAGTAATAGTAAGACAAACTCTCCGACACTGTTTGTTGTACTGACACCAGTAGGACAAAATTACATAAAAATGTGGGGAAAAGTTTCCTTTTCATTGATGTTTATATTGACTGCAAGCTTCACTGTTGTTAGGTTATCATGATAACAATAGAAACAATGATCATAATTTGAGACTAAATCAAGTATACATTTGTGAGGCATCAGGGATATTTTTTTTTTTAAAGATTATAGTTTTAAATGATGTATATTTGTCAGAGCAAAATGTTGCGTCATGTTGCACTCATACAACTGTTTCACTAGAATCTAAGTTGGCCAAGACTGTTTAATGCACTTGTGAGTGTAGGGCAGAGATACCATGATACCGCCGTCTCCAGTAACCTGCTATCACCAGAAAACCTGAGAAATTCACCATTGTATGTTTCAGACATATTGCTTGGCATTTCCAAACTGGAGCGGAAATGAGCTCGACTAAACTGCCATAGTGAAGTTTGGCTGTTTAAGAGCACAGCTTTACTCATTTCCACCAGTATCAATTCGAGAAATAAAACACCCACATTGATTGTAATTGGGAACAATTAAACAGAAATACGGTATCAATGGAATTGTCAGATGTTTTTAATGCAAATTCTGGTTACCTTGAAAGGTCTTTGTTTAAATGTAATTGCTACAGATAGTTTGATTATGGATACCTTTAAAAGCGGGTTTCGTTCGGATGTGGTTGTTGTGTTCATGGTGCTACAGTTGACATCAGGGCTCTTACCAGGTGCAATATATATATCAAATCTTAATGAGGAGACATTAATTTTGATTGTTGCTCTTTAATTGTCAGGAAATTGTCAATCCTTCTGCGGGAGAGCACTTGGCAAGGGACATTACTCTGGTTAATTTAAACTGTTCATCAAGGGCTTGCATTAACCTATCAGTTAGGAGTCGTACCTGAGATGCCTTCATTAATTTTGATACCAAATCCTTCGTTTAAACATATAAATTCTGATTTCAACCTTGTTTGCATCAGGGGAGAATAGATTTACATTATTTGACTGAAGAAACTATTGATTTGATTAAGGCAGCTGATTTAACTCTGCACCCCTATGTCATATGCATAAAAGGATTCCAATGACGGTAACAGGTAGCTGTCGAGAGCTATTTGACTACAAATTGTTGTAAATCTGACTACAAATTGTGCTCTGTTTGAAATAAATTGTATTAAAAAGACATAAATAAAGTGGCTCGCTAGCCCCAAAAAACAAAATCTACAAAAAACGGTATGGGTAATCTACCATAACATTATTGGTAATCTACCACAACGGTATGGGTAATCTACCAAAATCAGTATGGGTTATCTACCACAACAGTATGGGTTATCTACAAAAAAACGGTATGGGTAATCTACCACAACAGTATGGGTAATCTACCAAAATCAGTATGGGTAATTTACCAAAATCAGCATGGATTATCTACCACAACAGTATGGGTTATCTACAAAAAAAGCAGTATGGGTAATCTACCACAACAGTATGGGTAATCTACCAAAATCAGTATGGGTAATTTACCAAAATCAGTATGGATTATCTACCACAACAGTATGGGTTATCTACAAAAAAAGCAGTATGGGTAATCTACCACAACAGTATGGGTAATCTACCAAAATCAGTATGGGTAATTTACCGAAATCAGTATGGGTAATCAACAACAATATAGTAATGACTAAAATCAGTATAATTTTACCATAAATTTTATAGTTATTTGCCAAAAACTGTATGAGCAGTCTTCCAAAAAATAGAGCAATCTACGAAAACCAATATTGTAGTCTGCCAAAACGTCCAGATCCAAAAAACTGTTGTGTTAACACTAGATTTTTTTAATTCTAAGCCAATTTTGTTTGATAATATTAAAAAATGGCATTAGACATAAATTGTCCAATTTAATCATAAAATGTTGCAAGGCAGTAATACAAACGTATTAATTACTATCAAATTGAACTACTCTGTTAGATTGAATCATCTACATTGCACATTATAACTGCAAGCAACTTGCTAATATCTGGTAAAGAAATGTGGTTGTTTTTTGGTCATCTTCATTTCGTAGCTGTGATATGTGGTGTTTGACACCTAGGAGCTGTGATATATGGTGTTTGACACCTAGGAGCTGTGATATGTGGTGTTTGACACCTAGGAGCTGTGATATGTGGTGTTTGACACCTAGGAGCTGTGATATGTGGTGTTTGACACCTAGGAGCTGTGATATGTGGTGTTTGACACCTAGGAGCTGTGATATATGGTGTTTGACACCTAGGAGCTGTAAGCCTCCATTGTCATAATGGAAACAGTAACATCCAATTATAGATTCAGAAAGTTGCTAAGTTTTTGTGACCTTGACCTGACGACCTTGTTGTATTTATTCGGTATTTGTGAACCATTAACAGTGAGTTGTGATTCTATTAGTTTTCTGTAATTAAGAGGCTAACTACAATATCAATTATGCATGCCAGCTCCTTTATAACTGAATTAAAGTTTTGTAACCCTGACCTGGCAGAGGAGACGCCATGTGACTAATTCCGATATTACACATTGGTATATAACTTTATCCTGGTAGAACTGGAGTTTGGTTTATTTCGCAAAAAAAAGCATTCCTGTGCCGTTCCTCCATTTCCTTTCATGATCTTGATCTTCAAATAGCTATAACTCCTTAATAAAAGATTATTTATTTAAAAGATCTTTTCGTGTGTGTAGAGGAACCAGTCCAAAATTACAGATAAAGTGATGAAATATTTAATATACATCATGCTGACTTTGCCACAAATTTTCTCTCTTTCAGGAAGGAAATACATTTTTGAGATTCCATTCGCTGTTTTTCAAACATTTTTCTCAAAAATGAAACTGGATTGACCATTTTTCCTGACAACTGTTTTACATTAAATTCCATGAGTGTCACTGAAGCATGGCTGTAATTATATCTGAAGAGTATTGTACATTCTTGGATATTTCTGGGAGTTACTCTTAAGTGTTTGTATGTCTATTTCATTAGGAAAATCCATCGATTAATGTCTACATTTTAGAAGTAAAGCAACGTTAATAAAATATGTGAAATCTGTCTTCTGCCCAATCTAAGGGACGTTATAGACCTTCACCAGGATGGTAGGGATTGTAAGTGGTTAATAGTCTGATACCTTATAAACCATCTGGAGAAATGCTTATAATGTTTATATAATAAATCAGAAGTGTTTTAATTGAAATCTTCAAGATACGTGTTCTGTCAATCGCGTATACTTGGTTGCTTGGCAACCGAATGCAGTTTTGTTGCATTATTTACCAGGGATATGCATTATAGAATCTGCGAACAGTCAGATTTAAGTTGAATGAACTACACTGTTATTTAATGCACATACTATAGTGCTGAATGCCCTCACAGATTTACAGACAAAGAATTCAGAAAATATTCATACATTTAAGTTAAAATTTTCAATTGCAGGAAAATAATTTAGTTCATTAAATATAAAATCTTCTAAAGAGTAGAGGCTGAGACCCGTCTGGATGATACAATCAATATGTCTACTATACCTTTATTAAGGTATGATATATATTACGATACATTTCCTTTCTCCGTCAATCATTTCCATTGTTTCTCAAACAGACATTTTTGTTGAGTTTTGTCACCACCAGATTAAAAAATTCCTTGACCAATGTCGGTTCAGTTTTGTAACTTCAGAAATGCTAAATTAACGCATTTTTTTTAAAAAACTTTTCTCATATGCTATGTAGCGTGATACTACTATCTGCTCTTATGCATGGGTTATTTAAGTGTTGCAGTACATCAATAACTATATCATCTCAGCCCTACTGAATAGTGGAATAAGTTGAACTGAATTGAAATTTTAAGCTTGTAATTTGTTTAAACCGCTTTGAGACGACCTACGAACTAGGTTGTGATAAAGCGGTATATAAGAACCTCAAATTATTATTATTATTATCAAAGTACGGATCAGTAGTATCAAGTTCCGGCTAGAATATGAGAGAGCATTGCAGAATTTGATTTTAAACTGTATAAGGTCACCAGTCTGGTCTTACAGGATGATATAGAGGTTTAATCCAACATGGCCGCCCGCTTTATTACAAGTTGGAATGCCACAGCTATCACACTCCGCTATCAGCTACAATTATTTCTTTTTGTTTTACCTTTGGGGATCATTTGATCAGGCCATCTCATATATTTGTCATAAAAATGTTTTGTTCTATCCCAAATGACCTTTATTATGGTGGATAAAAATTGTGAAGGAGAGAACCGGTTATATTAGCTGGTCTCCTGTTTGTTGTAGATTGCTACCTGTTGTACATATACCTGTATCGGTTTAACGGCAGACGTGGCTAATAACATAGCAACATCTGATCGGCATTCTGATGACAAACACAGGAATATCACTAACATATAATGTAATCTGTACAAAAAATTGCAAGCATTTTGGTTAGGATTTCTTGCTGGTCTAGACAGTGTCGATTTACGATAGTTGGCCATAATCTACATGTACACTTGTACTCTTCCATAAGAGGTATTTCAAGCCTATCAACTTCAACATGTTTCTGAATTTGATATACCATAATTTATAAGATGTTGATGGTAAACTGGCCTTTTTAGAACATGCATTCACACTTCAAACTTTATTTATTTCAGTATTAAATTTCAGAAGTCCTTGTTAAATTTGTCCTAATCCTTTTTATAATGTTTTGTTATTTTATTTAAAAAACATAATTCACATCACCAGAATAGTTCTGAAACTCGGTAGGGTAATACCAAAATGTATGCTTGGATTTATATTGGAGAATGAAAGTTATTTGTAGATAAGAGTTTCTTTAGAATTTGTCCAACAAAACTCTTGTCTTTTAGGTAATTGTATAACAAGACTGTTATATAAAATATTTTGTAGTTCTCGGGGAGTCTTATTAGACTGTGAAATTGATCGGTTCTTATAAATATAAAATATTCAAAAAACAATTGAGATACGTTTTGTTGGTGGGAATACCGTTGTTTAAGATACCATCTGTTTAAATATGTTAAATGTGTTTCTTAAGGTTATACACTTTTTATCAGATTTGGTCATAACATCCTAATTGCTAAGATATGCTTTTCTGTCTTTTGGAAGAGCCCGTGGGAATATTTGAGAAAGGTTATCGTGTTTGTGTGTGCATGCCCAGAATCAAAAAGTTAGACGGCTAAGAGAAATAGTTCTGTAGTGCATCACCTTGGATCATGCTTGTATTTCAATTATTGAATCACAAAGGATTCAATTTCATGGTTTTGAATTTATTTCATTGTTGGGTTCTTGTATGCATCTACATTTTTAATATGCCAGGAGCCACAATTTTGCCAAATATATAAGATAACACGAAGGATTGTAGAGAAACATGTTTCATAGTAGTTTACATTGAAAGAGCTAGTATGCCAATATTGAAGCTTAATCGGTATTAAGTTCAGATGGTATTCCCTGCACTTGAATATTTAATTTTATCATAGTTATTTGGCCAACTCCTTTAATGGAACATCAGCTTTCAGAAAAAATTTAATGTAGTGCATCACGTTATAGCTTTTAAAATGCGTTCATCACATACAGAAAATGGTCATGAACCCAAAACGTTCGGAAAAGCTAACATAAATGTTTTGGTAACGTTATGCTATTTTTGGCGTCTATCTTGGACTTTGAGCTTGTGGATGTGACCACACCTCCCATGTAAACCTCAAAGCCGTGTGTCTTTGTGTCGGGAAGCCACAAGGGATGGCGAACTATGTAAATGTACTTGTATATTACCATAGTTTTGGAATGAAAATGTGTTGTCTTTATCATCAATATCTCGTTTGCTCAGGGAAAACATTCCTGTGATACAGAGATCAGATCTTGGTCCTCTAGGTGTTTGTACCTCTCCACATGGCAGTGTAATTAATCATTCTCATGCATATTTATAAGCTGTTAGATTTTACCGAAGGATATGCATATTTCTATTCTAATTAAATTATATGTCCAAGTATTAAATAATAGCAGTTATGGCTAAAGGATTTGATTATTTACAATCAGTAGATTTTTGATTGGCTTTGTTTTTTCCCAACAAAATTAAATTACATGTCTGGGATCTTGTGTAGAATGATTGCCACTGAAGTAAATGTCTTCTAAAGTTTAAAAGGTGACTGGAACCCAAACGTGTCTGATTGTATCCAGTTCACCTGTAGGGTTATTTTTTCACCTCTAGTCCTAGAGCTTTTGGCGGAATGTCGCTTAAATCTGAGAACAGATGAAAAAAAAATCCCCCCATTACAACTGTCCCTTGATAGCTTTTAGCAAGTCACACATTTTCTATGGAGTAGTTTCCCTTGCAGTAATCCCGAAAGAGCACTGAGGTTTAAAAGTCAGCTGTAAAAAAACGCACCCTTCTAAAATGAATTGATTGACTGTTACGAAAACCTTGGTGACTCCTCTGCTAGCTTCCATGCCATTATATTTTTTCAACGAGTTGTTGAAGAAAAATGGTGTAATCTATTTTAACTCCAGTTTTAAGAGGCAAAAACGAATAAGTTGATCTTGGTAGCAGGAACAAAGAGACATCTATTTAGGAACATTATATGGAGAAAGCGAAATCACAACAGGCCCTTTCCGAAAGTTAAATTGGCTGTGTATTTGGAAATTCAATCAATTTGTATTGGCTGAATGGCTATTTTTTGGTGCTTTATTGAAGTGTCTGTGCAGAAGTAATAGAGATCTCATGCGTGGCGACCCAACAGCTACAAATTGTTATAAAAATCCCGTAATTCATATCTTATTACTGCTTATAAGCATCGTAAGCATGTGATATCCTATCCATTACTTTAAAGGTCGCTATGGCGATGCTTAATGCCATCTTATCCAAATTTGTGATTGAAAAAAAATTGTGTAAGTTTTTTTCTTTATCTCAATTTCTTGAGATAATCATTCTCACAAGTTCATTATCAGCATGTGAAGTAATAAATTAACTTCGGTATAGCCATGAATTTAATAAAACAGGAATACCATCTTGTACAACTCAATAGTCAGGTATCCTTTGGTAGCCATCAGTTCTATACAGAAACACCATCTTGTACAACTCAATTATTAAGTCCTTTACAGGCAAAAAACTTTAATTTCTTTAGCAATATTGTAGATATGGCAAAATTGTGTGATAAGACTTTTGAAATAAGTTTGTTTAGCATTTTACAAGTAATAATTGTTGGGTTTTACTATGCTGTTTAACATGTATAAGATATTGACCGAACTGGTACGTAGCATATTGTATATTTGTTTTTATATGATTTAGTGTAAATTTGGTTAATTGTATCCTAGGTTTATTGAAGAGATGGTAGTATGATAGGTTCATTGTAGACATGGTAGTACAGTAGGTTTGTGGTAGTCATGGTAGTACAGTAGGTTTGTGGTACACATGGTAGTACAGTAGGGTTGTGGTAGACATGGTAGTACAGTAGGTTTGTGGTACACATGGTAGTACAGTATGTTTGTGGTACACATGGTAGTACAGTAGGTTTGGGGTAGACATGGTAGTACAGTAGGTTTGTGGTACAAATGGTAGTACAGTAGGTTTGTGGTACACATGGTAGTACAGTATGTTTGTGGTACACATGGTAGTACAGTAGGTTTGTGGTAGACATGATAGTACAGGAGGTTTGTGGTACACATGGTAGTACAGTAGGTTTGGGGTAGACATGGTAGTACAGTAGGTTTGTGGTACAAATGGTAGTACAGTAGGTTTGTGGTACACATGGTAGTATGGTAGGGTTGTGGTACACATGGTAGTATGGTAGGTTTGTGGCAGACATGGTAGTACAGTAGGGTTGTGGTACACATGGTAGTACAGTAGGTTTGTGGTAGACATGATAGTACAGTAGGTTTGTGGTACACATGGTAGTACAGTAGGTGTGTGGTAGACATGGTAGTACAGTAGGTTTGTGGTACAAATGGTAGTACAGTAGGTTTGTGGTACAAATGGTAGTACAGTAGGTTTGTGGTACAAATGGTAGTACAGTAGGTTTGTGGTACAAATGGTAGTACAGTAGGTTTGTGGTACAAATGGTAGTACAGTAGGTTTGTGGTACAAATGGTAGTACAGTAGGTTTGTGGTACACATGGTAGTACAGGAGGTTTGTGGTACACATGGTAGTACAGTAGGTTTGGGGTAGACATGGTAGTACAGTAGGTTTGTGGTACACATGGGAGTACAGTAGGTTTGTGGTACACATGGTAGTATGGCAGGTTTGTGGTACACATGGTAGTATGGTAGGTTTGTGGTACACATGGTAGTCCAGTAGGTGTCTGGTAGACATGGTAGTACAGTAGGTTTGTGGTACAAATGGTAGTACAGTAGGTTTGTGGTACAAATGGTAGTACAGTAGGTTTGTGGTACACATGGTAGTATGGCAGGTTTGTGGTACACATGGTAGTATGGTAGGTTTGGGGTACACATGGTAGTACAGTAGGTTTGTGGTAGACATGGTAGTACAGTAGGTTTGTGGTAGACATGATAGTACAGGAGGTTTGTGGTACACATGGTAGTACAGTAGGTTTGTGGTACACATGGTAGTATGGTAGGTTTGTTGTAGAGATGGTTCAAGCATATTGTGGAATTATTTAACCTTTTAGGGTATAGAGATAGCAGTGTTTTACAAATTAGTTTGGCCATTCCTGCCTGCAGCAAAATCGATTATGTAACAAATTAGTAAAAGAGTTTATTTCAAATTCTATTTTGACTGTTTAATTAAAGCGTTTTCAAACTGGATACCTTTGGCTGACTAATGTTTTCCTTAATTAATTAAGGTTGTTCCTTTGTGTAACAGGAGTCGATCACCATGGTTACAGAACAGATACCTGTTTACGTTCAGATGTTAAGATTTACAACTTGTCTGTATCTGCAACTTCATGGTTTAAAGAATTGAAGTCGGGAGATGAGACATCTTTAGAATTTTTAGTTCAACTATTTTAGAAAAATGTTGATGGAAATAGTAACTCTCAAACCTGATACTACTTCTGACTATGTTGTGTTCCTAAGGCTCTGGTCATGGTACTATTGATAATGCTACTAAACCAGGCTTATTAATGTGAAGCTAGGTCTTTTAACTTCCTTATTAAATTAATAAGTCTGGTTAGCAGTACAAGTTTCTTTGTGTCAGTATCAGTCATGAGTCCGTACGGTTCCAATGTCATTTCCAGTTTCTGCATAATTATTGGTTCCTGTGTTGTTGTCAGTACTGGTTTATGTGACAGTACACTAGGTTCCTGTGTTGTTGTCAGTACTGGTTTCTGTAGCAGTCACTAGGTTCCTGTGTTGTTATCAGTTCTGGTTTATGTGACAGTACACTAGGTTCCTGTGTTGTTGTCAGTTCTGGTTTCTGTAGCAGTCACTAGGTTCCTGTGTTGTTATCAGTTCTGGTTTATGTGACAGTACACTAGGTTCCTGTGTTGTCATTATTGGTTTCTGTAACAGTACACTATAGGTTCCTGTGTTGTTGTCAGTACCGGTTTATGTGACAGTACACTGGGTTCCTGTGTTGTTGTCAGGACTGGTTTCTGTAGCAGTACACTAGGTTCCTGTGTTGTTGTCAGTACTGGTTTATATGACAGTACACTAGGTTCCTGTGTTGTTGTCAGTACTGGTTTATGTGGAATTACACTAGGTTCCTGTGTTGATATGGGGTAGAATTTCACTTATATTCTGTCCTAGCTATTTGTGGCTGAGCCATATTTGCTTGAAATCCGTGTCATTGTGATGCTTGACAATGTGTTGTTGAGTTGTACAGTGATTGGCTGATCTGGCCTGGGCTTTGTCAGTCGGATGAGGAGATTACTTGACTAATTGAATCTTTTTACTCTCGATAATTAAGTCATTTCTATCTAGCGTTTCGAGATCTAATGTGAGAGAGGACTTTATAAAGGATATGTTTCTGACATTTGCATCTCCAGCATGTGGGACAGGCAGTTCTTGACGAAACAAATATTTAGAGAACTTCGGCTTTGCTAGCATATATTGAATACACAAGATTCAGATACAGAATACGTTTAAGACTCAGATAGCTTCAACACACATGGTCTACTTTAATGGAAGTGTAATTGGTATGTTTATGTTGAAGATTAAGGTAAAATCCATATTGAAAATTACAAATTTCAGAGTAAAAAACCTTAGAAGCATCAGTAATAATACTCCAGTTTGTAAACCCTGGTGTGGTATTATATATTTTTCAGTCACAGGTATAAGGATCTCTTAATCTGACATTTTGACAAATTTGACCTTTCCCTCTCGGTAGTGACCTTGACTGACGTTGTAACTTAAGAAAGTATCTCCATCTTTCAAAGCTGTCTGCCTTTGTACGAGTGACATATTGTTACATCATTTGTCACCAGGGTGACACCCCAGTGTAACTAGCAATTCTCTCTTGTCACTCTGACTTGGCAAGCTTTATGATGTATACTGATAGATGGAAAACAACATATGTCTCCTAGACTTTGAGGAAAACACTTCATGCTTGTGTGCTTCTATAGACGTAATTGTTTCTGTTTGGCACTGCCCGGCATTGTTTTTTACTAATAATATGACAAATGTCATTAACAAGAATTATGCTAACAATGTCACAGGATAGCCAACTGGTATATATATAGGGTTGCCTGTTGGGACAATTATCTGTTTTCAATAAAAGACTTGTTTCTGTTTTTGATAATACAGGTATGATGGACACGTTTCACAGTTGTGTTTTTACATGGTATTTTCCGTTAGCAGGTTTTTGGCCTGCCGAGAATTTTGATAATTACTTGTTTGTGTTACATAGTTATAACTTGTGTTACAATTGTCAAAACCAATTCCCTTCAGTACAGAAACATGAGGCCTACTGCTAGCTAGGACTTCACTGGTAGCTATAACCCTTGCTTTCTCTCATCTCAATTTCTGTAGAAGTTTTGAACACAAAGCATTATATTGTCTGAGGCTTTCTATGGCATTATAAGCGGACCGGACTCATATATACTAATGTTGAGAACATATTTCTCAACGGGTTTTGAACATGTGAGAAACACCCGGTTTAAACACAAATATTGAATACTTCTTGTAAAATTTACTTCAAAAGTTTGTGAAATGGGGGTCATAAAATTTAAAAAAAAATAAGGTTATACAAAAGCTTTTATCAGGCAAACATATAAACATACATATAACATATAGCACATATGATAACAAATTCCTTGTAACATTTTTTTACGATTTAAAAATGAGCACTTTGAATCGTATTAAGGAAAATATAATGACAGAAGTTGACATATGTGTGTTAAAAGGAGCTATCAGATAAATTTATTGTTATGAACTGAAATTTTCTGTTGGGTGATATGAGTTTAAAATATGTTTAAAAACCCATGTATTTCTGTTAGGGACTCATTTGTTACGGAAGGTTAGTGAGTTGACTCCAGCATTTAAAGCTATCACTACTAAACAACAACTGTCTTATTTAGCTATATACTGCGTTCTTAACAGTTACAACTTTATTAACAAGGAAACGATAAACGGCTAGGTTGTGTGTGTTAGGTAGTGGGGGTGTAATGGGCGGCAGCAGTTCTCACTGATGTTGGAGCAAAGATAAAACTAGAGGGAAAAGATCCTTTCCGGTGATATAGGGTTTTACCGTCTACGGTAAATTCTGATAAATATTTTAGAAAAAAAAGACCCATTCAAAATCCTTTTATGTATAAATGTGTTTCATGTCAAATTTGAGATTATTTCTTAAAAATGAGGAGGATTAAAGATTGATATAATGTTATGAAATTAAAGGGATAAAAGTTCCTTTAAAATGAGTTGAAAACGAAACAATGCTATCAAATCTTGAGAACAGTGGCTTTTTTTTGTGGTGTGAATTCTGATGCTTTGTGTCTCGGGGCTAAATTATGAATAAGGTTTGGTACGCAAGCTGCTGCTGAATCATCGTGTAATGCTTCAGTCAGGTCCCTATGTTAACACCTATCCACGCAGATCTGAAGATGTCATTATAATTATGCTTCAATCAATGGACGGTTCACCTATACCATTAGCGAGACAGTTTAGTGAACTGATACTATAAGGGAGTGTATTAATTTAAGAGATACTGATGATATCGCTTTAGGTTGAAAGGCCCAATTAAGGTGGATAAATCAGGGATATTATATTTAATCGTTCCGTAATTTCTTATAATTACATTCCAGGTTTCTATATTCTATTGTTTTCAATCTCTTATAATTACAGATTGGTGTTCTGTATTTATATATTTCTATCAACTTCTGATTTTTGTTACCTTCATTACCTGCCATTAGTTGATTGTTTATTTTCTTGTTGTTGTTTTCATACTCTTTTAACACGATATGTGATAAGTTATAGTCACAGTGAACGCCTGTATAACTATCTCCAACACTGCAGGCCCCAGGTGATCTGCAGCTGTAATAGTGAATTGATGTCCGTTTTCTGATTTAGTTCAATAGTTAAGAATGTGATATGGAATTGGGAGTTGGAGGGAATGGGAAGTATAAAACACCCCTCCAAGTCATACACGCATAGTGGAACTAATCTGGTGGGCTTATCTGTAATAATTCCAGAGACTGTCGCCTGCCCAGTAGTGTTGGCATAATAATGACAGGAAAATCATCATTTTAATATGATGGATTTGGGCTATAAATGGCTATTAAGAGTGTAAAAGCGCCCATCACTTGCCATAACATGTTCAAGTTGACGTAGGATATGTGGCAGCACGGTATCAATTTTGCTAATGACAGGTCACACAGCACCTGTCCCCAGCCCCCCGCAGCTACCTACGAGGTGGCGACAGGTCGGATGGCACCTGTCCCCCCCCCCCTCGGGTCACCTGCAAGGTATTATTAGGCACTTTTATGCTGGTGTTACCGATTCCAAGCACATGTCGGGCTGTGGGCGCATACTAAATATCCTCTAATTACCCTGATCGGCTCCACATTTTTTCAAATCAACTTCCAATAACCGATTTTCCCACCTCCCTTTCTATTGATAATTAAAAACCAATGATTTGGTTGTGGACAGATATGTCAGGTAGTCTGGTGGTGACATTTATGAGGTAAAACATTGACAAAGTATTTGAAATATTGGCTATCAGATTGTTTTCTATATCAAAACAACAGAGATTGATACAAATATTGTTGCAGTAAAATTTCTATGTTAATCTGATATTATGTAAGATTGAGCGTATTGTAATGGATAAATTTAATTTAATTTTTATGGAATTTTGATCATAGTAATACTTCAGTACTTTTTTTTTCAAATAACCAGGTAAATAAAAACAGTTCGGCATTGTTCAGAGTAGCTGTACATAAACTTGGTTGAGTCCTGTTCCCTCGTTTTTCTCGAATCTATTTTTGGAAATACAGGTCTGTGACTCAGAGTTCTAATCTATGATAAAAAGCCTAGCAGGAGTCAGAATGGTGACTTATCAAGTTGGTTTAATTAATTAGAAATCACAACCTGATAAACACAAGCACCCATTGTTTGTTCATATCCTGATTTAAACCTTGATGAGTTTTGTGCGTGGACATTTTTTTATCAGAGATATTTTTTACTTTGGTATTTCCTTATAATTTCTCAAAATTGCTTTCATATTCTGTTATTAAAGAATCCAATTCAGACAGAAACCATAGCAGTATAATGAATATCAGGAAACAATTTGAAAATAGAAAATTCACCAAATTTGGTTGGGAAGTTCATTGGTCACCGTTTTAGACAAAGGTGATTGGAAGGGCATTGCTACTTATTACCATAATGGTTAAATCTCTAGGTGAGAAAGTACTGCACTCTCTGAGCAGAATTAACACTTCGGAACTATTCTCTAAACAAAGGTGACACCTATCTGTATCTAATTCCATCTGACCGTCCTCAAGTTGTTTAATTAGAAACGACAATTTGTAATTGAAATAAAGAAAACTTTGGGGAGAGGAATACACAAGGATCAGGCGCAGTAAATCAAAATACCAAGTCCTGTCACTGTTGTAATCCAATGTTCAAGTTTTAATGGGATTATCAGTGTCAGTAGGTGACAGGTTTCCTCTTAATAGATGTATTATGGGAACGTGGCTGTATTCAAATACCTGCATTGCGCGTTGAGTAACGGCAGACATCGTGTTACTAACCTAACACGTACTGCAGGCTCGTTTGACACTTCAGAGCTCGGCTACATATATATAAAGATTATCAAATTAAGTTAACAGCTAAACTTTACGTCCTTTTTACACAACATTACTTTTCTATAATAGTTAAAAGAATATGTTCTTAATCAATTTCCCTAGGTCATATAACATGCCTGTTTTATGATGATTGATCTGCAGTGGTTATTTGGCCATGACCTTTGTGTAGAAAACTTGTAACACCAAGCAGCTGTTTTAAATGTTGGTACCCTGGACTTAACTTGTTGTTAGGCTCTTGTTGTTAGGCTCTAGTTGTTAGGCTCTAGTTGTTGTTAGGCTCTTGTTGTTGTAAGGTTCTTGTTGTTAGGATCTAGTTGTTAGGCTCTTGTTGTTAGGCTCTTGTTGTTAGGATCTAGTTGTTAGGCTCTTGTTGTTAGGCTCTTGTTGTTGTTAGGCTCTTGTTGTTAGGATCTAGTTGTTAGGCTCTTGTTGTTGTTAGGCTCTTGTTGTTAGGCTCTAGTTGTTAGGCTCTAGTTGTTGTTAGACTCTTGTTGTTGTAAGGCTCTTGTTGTTAGGCTCTAGTTGTTAGGCTCTTGTTGTTAGGTTCTTAGAGTTGTTAGGCTCTAGTTGTTAGGCTCTTGTTGTTAGGCTCTTGTTGTTAGACTCTAGTTGTTAGGCTCTAGTTGTTAGGCTCTTGCATCAGTTAAACAGGTTTATTTAACTCCTGAAGGGATTGTTTCTACCCTAGGACTCCTATGTGACATAGAAGATAGCAAAACAATTATTTTGTGTTAAATGTTTTGCTGATAATGAGTGTTTTTTTCTTAACTGATGGAACGATGTAATTCAGTTATATTTCTTTGAAGAGTGAAATGTTGCAATTCACACATTCTGGTTTCTGAAAAATTGTTGTGATATTAAAAAAAAAAATGTGATTTTAATGACACAATCTGTCATATTTACCCCACTCTGTACTGAAAATACTGAAACACTATACATACCCTTCTTTACAGCTAGGTTGTGACAATACTGTGAACTCTTACCAACAAGTTCGTGACAATAGTGTACTAGCTCTTACCAACAAGGTCGTGTGATAATAGTGTAACCCCCTGTGAGTTAAGAATACATAGACACAGATACCTGATGTAGAATCATTCTCGCAGACATTTCTAGGTAGAATTTCGTTTGTAAACCATTTAGAGCCCTTCCTGCTTTTATACCACCTCTAAATGGAACACTTATCTCTGTAGGAAAATGCTTTACTGTGAAGCTATCGGGGAAGGTGTTATACCTTGCCAACAAAATCTTAGTAATACTTGTAATAGTTTAAAAAAGGCGGACAAGTTATAGACACACATCGAGTGTCTACATTGGAGGTCAAAGGTTTTATCAGGAAGGATAAAGACAGTTTTGATGTTTCATTGTTTTTACAAATGTCTGAAAAAAATCTATATTGCAGTCTGTATCAGATGGGAGAAGGGGTGCTTTAATTGGGATTATGTTTTCATTGGGACCCTTTTTTAGTGTAGGTGATTCAGACCTCTTTTTCCTAATTGTTCCTTCATGATGTCTTTTTATTTCAAATGAAACTATTAGGGTCCTCTAGGTTGAAGAAGTCTTTCTAAGCTGACTATTACATTATAAATGGAGACAAATCCACAGGAGTTAAGACCTCAAGCAGGTTACTCCCTGTCACAGTAGTGCTTTGGTTGTGTATTGGCTTATAATCCTGTAGACAAACATTTATCGGATGCAGATGAGCATCTCTTCGTAGGCATAACATGTTCCGTTATCACGCAGATCTGTTGGTAGCAGGTGGATGTAAAACACTCGCCCCATGTCATAAGCTGACTCTGTCCATACCCATATGTTACGATTTTATATTTTTTATTTTTCTACTTCTCATTTTTCCATACTTAACAGTGAGACGTGGACGCCTGGCCACTTTTCAACCCAGAAGTTTGAATGTAAATCTTTTTGCATTTGGCTTCATCAGTATGTGTTTAAATTTTTTATGGAATTGCTGCTTTTATGTCAGTCTGTCTGGGTTCTGTTGTAACCATGGACACCTAGACGTCTAAAGCAGTACCTTTTTGTTAGCCAGAAGAGCATACACAAAACCTGGAGTCTATGTAGAGTTGAATCATGGGAAATATCTCTACAAAGTTTATCATTCCCAGCCGTGACTGTTAATCATTGATCAGAACAACTTACTATCACTTAATTGTTCAGGCGTTTTGTATTGGTCATATGATGCACCCATATGTCCATGTAAGAATTAAAATCATAATAATAATTTTTCGGAAATTTGATCAAAATTGGATTCTTTCATATCTGATGAGTTTTCAAGTATCACCTACCAAATGAAATATTATTGTTTGGAATAAAATGATTTATAGTCATTTATGAATTGAGATCATTGTCAAGGACACTGATCAATGTCACAACTGCGGTTGGAGTTGAACCCTACCCCATATCTCTCCTGTTTCTCTGTGGCAGGAATGACTAACCGTTAATTAAGATGTTCGTAAATAGCTTTTTTTCATGATCAAAGCCATATCTCTCCTTCCCTGGCATATTTCTGTTGATTTGCTTTGCCATGCTAATTAGCAGAGGTTAAGCCTCTCATATTATTTTGGGGTTAAAATATTACGGCTATGAATCAACGGTCCGTATGGCTCTATTATGTGACTGTTGGTGACACTATCTGCACAGTGATTTTCAACATCGGCGTTTGCAGGCTGGTTTTATTGCCCTCTGCTATGCAATCCAATCAGCATGCATAGTGTTCAACACCCGCCAAAACTATGGCAAACTTTAAGCACATCTATGATGCATGCAGCTGCAGGGTCCCACACCCTACTTAGCACCGGACCCTCGTCAAAGTCTTGCCGTCTCTGTTAAGTTGCACTCTTAACATGTGCTCTCCAGCAAGCCATCATCGCACTTGAGTTTATGTTTCGGTATCGTAAATCAAGTCCCCTCGGTACATTGCTTACATAAGTGTGGTACTAAATACCCAATAACTATCAGAACTTTTTGTTGATTCTCAGACACAAAAAAAAGTATTGTAGAAACGCAGCCATTTTCTCAGTGTTATGTCTTGTGTCTGTCATCACCGGAGGGCATCTGTACACTGTGGTTTTTTGTGGTCAACTTGGGAAATCTTTGTGTGAAATTGTCTGGTATAAGTTCCTTTTGGCCGCCTAGACAACAATTTATTTTATGTCTCATGTCTTTAATTTTGCCGAGGGCATCTGTCCACTGTAGGCCTCCGGGATCAACAAGGGAAAAGGGAGAACCATCACCAGATCTTAATGGCAAATATATGTAGAGATTTAAAAATTTTGTGTTCGGAAAAATAAAGCAGAAGTGTGTCACAGTGTCTGTGACAGCAGTGTTGCTGTAATGGTAGCTGTCCTGGCTTACCTACTGCTGGGCGATAGGTGTCCAGGGACTTACCTACTGCTGGGCGATAGGTGTCCAGGGACTTACCTACTGCTGGGCGATAGGTGTCCAGGGACTTACCTACTGCTGGGCGATAGGTGTCCAGGGACTTACCTACTGCTGGGCGATAGGTGTCCAGGGACTTACCTACTGCTGGGCGATAGGTGTCCAGGGACTTACCTACTGCTGGGCGATAGGTGTCCAGGGACTTACCTACTGCTGGGCGATAGGTGTCCAGGGACTTACCTACTGCTGGGCGATAGGTGTCCAGGGACTTACCTACTGCTGGGCGATAGGTGTCCAGGGACTTACCTACTGCTGGGCGATAGGTGTCCAGGGACTTACCTACTGCTGGGCGATAGGTGTCCAGGGACTTACCTACTGCTGGGCGATAGGTGTCCAGGGACTTAACTCCAGTTCTGAGATTGACCATAAACTGTCTTGGTTATTCCATTGGGCATCAGACTGGACACAAGTCGTTTGAGGGTCAAACGCAAGGTCAGACATCAGTTTCAAAGGTTAAGTGGCTGTCCTTTATAGCACTAGGTGTCTGTCGGTCCAGTCACCATAAAGTGGAAAGATTTGGTGTAGAATGGTCATTTATATCTAGGCAGGAGTCACCAGGGTGGAATATAGTCGCATGGCATGGGCTTATAATGGTCAATTCTCAAAATAGTCATCACCGCCTATAAATATCTACGGTATTATAACCTACAAGGCTGGATAGGGCTTCATTCTGAGATCTGTTATTAGACGCTGGTCAACTAGCGGTATGTATAGCCCTCACTGGCCATTACCTTGGTCAATGTAGAACATATTACTGCGCACTAGACATACACCAAGGCACCAGAATGTCGTGGATTCAGAATGTCATGGATTTTCTTTCAAACTTAACCAACACTTTTGCTATGTTGAAAACATTATATATATTCTGAAAAATTCAAAACATTTTCAAAATCCATGAAAGCGTCTTCCATTATGATATGTATTATGTAGCCAATGGATTCAGAGACAGAAATATCTGAGTATACTTTCTTCCATTTATCTTTCCCCCAGGAGAACACACTGTGCTTTCCCGTAAGAATGGTCATAAATACACTTCGGCACAGATGTATTTTGAATGTTTATTGTATATCTGATGGTGATATTTTAACTGTCCATAAGCAATATGTCTCTGTGACATTAATGTTTTTGTCTGCGCTGATGAAGATCTTGGGTTTCTTTAACAGTATACAGACAGGAATAGACCAGGCCATGGCCAGTGGCTTAAGTACATTCCATTGTGAAATGATATACCTAGGAATGGATGTTGTGTAGTTTAGGGGAAATTTTTTGTATTGCTAGAAAGTTGCTATCTTGCAGTTCTGCTCCAAAGGAGTGACCTGGCCTGGAAATATTGTACTGGTAATTATATATTGTGCTGTAAATTTTCAGAAATATTCTTTAAAACACGAGGGTCAGTCATCAGTCAAAAAGGTAGGATGTGATAAAGAATTGGGAATCCACAGTTTTAGAAATGTTCAATACTGACCTAGCTAACACATTTGGATAAATGTACAAAAGGTTAAAAAACACCGAACACAGTCCCGATTGTTTTATTCGGCCTTGCATTATAGACACATATAAAGATCAACTCTCCAACTAGCTTTCTATGGTTATAAAGTCTCTCAGAAACTGGAGTCTGGATCTGCCCAGAATTATGCCCGAGTTTGATGACCAGGAGTGTTGCCTTGCTATTTGACAGACCTTGAGAGATAGTGTGTTGTATAGATTACCCATTAGTATGATAATAGCTACAAATCACCAGGGATTGAGGGATCAGAGCGAGGGGACACCGGGGTAGGGGATAAAGGGGCTGTAACTTCATCATCTGAATACAGATGATGGCTCCTACTTTGTAACCACAGCACTGCCCTGTTCTGGTTAATGGTGCTTGCTGTTTAATAGACAATTAGGCATTCTTTGTTTTAAGTATGTGTTCGTGTGGATCAGGTTAAGTCAAACTGCAGACAATCCTTTCTACCCTTATATTGTTACTGGTGCCTGATTCACTTAAATCTACATGTTGCACTTTGCTATAATATGCTGATTTGCTGTTACATTAAAGTTGTCATCAGGGACATTGAGTATTGTACATTTCTGTGCGACATATAGGAGAGCTATAATTCATTCACTAATAGTTAAGTTGTCTTGATAAAACTCATGTAAAAGTATGTCAATTCAAGACAGCCCGATTCTGTGATGACCTTTTTTTTTTACCGAACTCGATCATCAATTTCAAATTCTCAAAACTGTTCGAAGTGGGTAATTTCATTTGAGGAAAGAAGTATATATATATAGCCTGTAGACCAAGCAGGTAAGAAATGGAAAATTTCATCATTTCATGTCCGCAGTTGCAGCTTCAGGTCACAATTGGAAGCCGTACAATGATAACATTACTTCTCAATTATCAGGGTTTCTTTGGTAGTGTGTGCCTCCTGTAACACACATAATCAATACCCAGTCATTTACTTGTAAGTGCTAAGAAGGGTCATTATCTGTAATTTGGTGAATTGCCGTTTTCCTCCAAGGCCTAGAGATCTATATGCAAATGTCCTTCATAAATACAATGCTAACTATCATTTAAATGCTCTTTTTTTTCTGGTATAAATCTTATCTGGAGCTCGCTAATGATCATGTTTACTGGGGTCCTGATAGTTTAGGATGTACATTACTAAAATTGGATTGGTACATTAGATCCCGTATTTGGTGCTTTTAGATATGTTGGTAAACAAAGAACTCTTATATATAGTACAGTGAGATAGTTCACCAAATGAACTGGTACATAGACATATAGCTCACTTAATGTACTGGTACAGTAACATAGTTCACTTAATGTACTGGTACAGTGACAGGGTTCACTTAATGTACTGGTACAGTGACAGGGTTCACTTAATGTACTGGTACAGTGACATAGTTCACTTAATGTACTGGTACAGTGACTGAGGGTTCACTTAATGTACTGGTACATAGACATAGTTCACTTAATGTACTGGTACAGTGACAGGGTTAACTTAATGTACTGGTACAGTGACTGAGGGTTCACTTAAGGTACTGGTACATAGACATAGTTCACTTAATGTACTGTTACAGTGACAGGGTTCACTTAATGTTCTGATACATAGACATAGTTCCCTTAATGTACTGGTACAGTGACAGTGTTCACTTAATGTACTGATACATAGACATAGTTCACTTAATGTACTGGTACAGGGACATAGTTCACTTAATGTACTGATACATACACATAGTTCACTTAATGTACTGGGACAGTGACATAGTTCACTTAATGTCCTGATACATAGACATAGTTCACTTAATGTACTGTTACAGTGACAGGGTTCACTTAATGTACTGGTACAGTGACAGGGTTCACTTAATGTACCGATACAGTGACAGGGTTCACTTAATGTACTGATACATAGACATAGTTCAGTTAATGTACTGGTACAGTGACATAGTTCACTTAATGTACTGGTACAGTGACAGGGTTCACTTAATGTACTGGTACAGTGACAGGGTTCACTTAATGTACTGGTACAGTGACAGGGTTCACTTAATGTTCTGATACATAGACATAGTTCCCTTAATGTACTGGTACAGTGACATAGTTCACTTAATGTACTGGTACAGTGACATAGTTCACTTAATGTACTGGTACAGTGACAGGGTTCACTTAATGTACTGGTACAGTGACAGGGTTCACTTAATGTACTGGTACAGTGACAGGGTTCACTTAATGTACTGGTACAGTGACAGGGTTCACTTAATGTACTGGTACAGTGACAGGGTTCACTTAATGTACTGGTACAGTGACAGGGTTCACTTAATGTACTGGTACAGTGACAGGGTTCACTTAATGTACTGGTACAGTGACAGGGTTCACTTAATGTACTGGTACAGTGACAGGGTTCACTTAATGTACTGGTACAGTGACAGGGTTCACTTAATGTACTGGTACAGTGACAGGGTTCACTTAATGTACTGGTACAGTGACAGGGTTCACTTAATGTACTGGTACAGTGACAGGGTTCACTTAATGTACTGGTACAGTGACAGGGTTCACTTAATGTACTGGTACAGTGACAGGGTTCACTTAATGTACTGGTACAGTGACAGGGTTCACTTAATGTACTGGTACAGTGACAGGGTTCACTTAATGTACTGGTACAGTGACAGGGTTCACTTAATGTACTGGTACAGTGACAGGGTTCACTTAATGTACTGGTACAGTGACAGGGTTCACTTAATGTACTGGTACAGTGACAGGGTTCACTTAATGTACTGGTACAGTGACAGGGTTCACTTAATGTACTGGTACAGTGACAGGGTTCACTTAATGTACTGGTACAGTGACAGGGTTCACTTAATGTACTGGTACAGTGACAGGGTTCACTTAATGTACTGGTACAGTGACAGGGTTCACTTAATGTACTGGTACAGTGACAGGGTTCACTTAATGTACTGGTACAGTGACAGGGTTCACTTAATGTACTGGTACAGTGACAGGGTTCACTTAATGTACTGGTACAGTGACAGGGTTCACTTAATGTACTGGTACAGTGACAGGGTTCACTTAATGTACTGGTACAGTGACAGGGTTCACTTAATGTACTGGTACAGTGACAGGGTTCACTTAATGTACTGGTACAGTGACAGGGTTCACTTAATGTACTGGTACAGTGACAGGGTTCACTTAATGTACTGATACAGTGACAGGGTTCACTTAATGTACTGATACATAGACATAGTTCACTTAATGTACTGGTACAGTGACAGGGTTCACTTAATGTACTGGTACAGTGACAGGGTTCACTTAATGTACTGGTACAGTGACAGGGTTCACTTAATGTACTGGTACAGTGACAGGGTTCACTTAATGTACTGGTACAGTGACAGGGTTCACTTAATGTACTGGTACAGTGACAGGGTTCACTTAATGTACTGGTACAGTGACAGGGTTCACTTAATGTACTGGTACAGTGACAGGGTTCACTTAATGTACTGGTACAGTGACAGGGTTCACTTAATGTACTGGTACAGTGACAGGGTTCACTTAATGTACTGGTACAGTGACAGGGTTCACTTAATGTACTGGTACAGTGACAGGGTTCACTTAATGTACTGGTACAGTGACAGGGTTCACTTAATGTACTGGTACAGTGACAGGGTTCACTTAATGTACTGGTACAGTGACAGGGTTCACTTAATGTACTGGTACAGTGACAGGGTTCACTTAATGTACTGGTACAGTGACAGGGTTCACTTAATGTACTGGTACAGTGACAGGGTTCACTTAATGTACTGGTACAGTGACAGGGTTCACTTAATGTACTGGTACAGTGACAGGGTTCACTTAATGTACTGATACAGTGACAGGGTTCACTTAATGTACTGGTACAGTGACAGGGTTCACTTAATGTACTGGTACAGTGACAGGGTTCACTTAATGTACTGGTACAGTGACAGGGTTCACTTAATGTACTGGTACAGTGACAGGGTTCACTTAATGTACTGGTACAGTGACAGGGTTCACTTAATGTACTGGTACAGTGACAGGGTTCACTTAATGTACTGGTACAGTGACAGGGTTCACTTAATGTACTGGTACAGTGACAGGGTTCACTTAATGTACTGGTACAGTGACAGGGTTCACTTAATGTACTGGTACAGTGACAGGGTTCACTTAATGTACTGGTACAGTGACAGGGTTCACTTAATGTACTGGTACAGTGACAGGGTTCACTTAATGTACTGGTACAGTGACAGGGTTCACTTAATGTACTGGTACAGTGACAGGGTTCACTTAATGTACTGATACATAGACATAGTTCACTTAATGTACTGGTACAGTGACAGGGTTCACTTAATGTACTGGTACAGTGACAGGGTTCACTTAATGTACTGGTACAGTGACAGGGTTCACTTAATGTACTGGTACAGTGACAGGGTTCACTTAATGTACTGGTACAGTGACAGGGTTCACTTAATGTACTGGTACAGTGACAGGGTTCACTTAATGTACTGGTACAGTGACAGGGTTCACTTAATGTACTGGTACAGTGACAGGGTTCACTTAATGTACTGGTACAGTGACAGGGTTCACTTAATGTACTGGTACAGTGACAGGGTTCACTTAATGTACTGGTACAGTGACAGGGTTCACTTAATGTACTGGTACAGTGACAGGGTTCACTTAATGTACTGGTACAGTGACAGGGTTCACTTAATGTACTGGTACAGTGACAGGGTTCACTTAATGTACTGGTACAGTGACAGGGTTCACTTAATGTACTGGTACAGTGACAGGGTTCACTTAATGTACTGGTACAGTGACAGGGTTCACTTAATGTACTGGTACAGTGACAGGGTTCACTTAATGTACTGGTACAGTGACAGGGTTCACTTAATGTACTGGTACAGTGACAGGGTTCACTTAATGTACTGGTACAGTGACAGGGTTCACTTAATGTACTGATACATAGACATAGTTCACTTAATGTACTGGTACAGTGACAGGGTTCACTTAATGTACCGGTACAGTGATAGGGTTCACTTAATGTACTGGTACAGTGACATAGTTCACTTAATGTACTGGTACAGTGACAGGGTTCACTTAATGTACTGGTACAGTAATAATGTACCAAAGTGTGTTCTTCACATAGTTTACTTGTATTGCAGTTATGAGTAATTTTTACAGATCTCTTAGATAAAGATATATATATTAGAGGGTAATTTTTACAGATCTCTTAGATAAAGATATATATATTAGAGGGTAATTTTTACAGATCTCTTAGATAAAGATATATATATTAGAGGGTATCTGTTACGTGTCACAGTAATAATTGCTGCTATTTCATGTTGAATTTTCTGTACATTTGTGTCACTTTCATCTAGTTATGGTCATTACAGTATATTCACTTCTCATTAAGGCAATAGAAAGTGTTTATAGTGTACTATAATAGACTGTCCTAGATAATGTCACATTAGGTTGTTATGGAGATGTCAATCTTAGATCCAACGGATAAATATAGGTCATCAATAGGAACAAATGTCCTCTCAGATAATCATTTATCAGAAACTGAATAATACCCCAAAGAACCTTGTATATCTTTTGTAATTGAGATGATTAAATACACTCATTTCCAGTTGTTCAGTATAAACATGAGACATTTTTAGGTTAATTTTATAACTATAAATCCAGCATATGACAGTTTATGTACGGTAAATATACCTAGTGTAAATATTTTAGGATAGACACAAATTCAGGTCTGATAAATAGCCCCCCTAGTTTGAGTGTTGATGGACACCCTGAAGTTTACAGCTTGTCTAACTGGAAAATCCTTCACAGAAAGGACAATACATTTAAGATTTAATTTCCTATATTGGTCGACTCAGCTGATCATCACAGCCTACGTGTTCTGAGATGTATCGGTTACCTTCGGCTGTTAGAATGTGATTTACATATCTGGACATTAGAAGTGTGATGGCCTTGCATTGATTGCAGGGTCATTTGGTGCGACAGTATAGAAAATCGCTATCGGCAACAACATCTGAAGTTAGTCATCAATTTTAACCTGTCACAGTATGCTATCTTCACTGGAGTACAGAAATGCTTTGATGTAAAATACACGTTCTTGGTACTTCATGACGTGAAGAGTTGATATATTTGTCAATTCTAATAATCGAAGGACATAAGCTGTTTTTGTTAGCACACAAAAGCCAGAATTCAATTGTATTGCTTTGATATTTAAGTAAAATCTGACTGTACTGCTGTACTTCCTGGGCAAGTTAAGGGGAGCTGAGGCTTCTTCAAACACCAAAACATCTAATTGTATTGGCAGACTTAAGGTGATGGGCATGCTATGGCCTTTCATTAAATGACTATCGACCTTGGGAAATGTATCGCCCTTGGAGAGTGTAAAAAAAGGCAGAGGATGGGTTGTATAACATACAAGCATTTGGCTGAACCGGAGCCGACCTTGGAAGAAGATTACAATTACCAGTGTTATACCACCATTGAACATCACGATCACACGACAATACATATTTAAGCTATGGCCAAGTACCGAAATCAATAGCAGGGTTAGTGGGCGATTCCTGAAGGTATGGCCCCTGGTTCTCGGAAATACTTCTTACATTACTGTTTATTTGAAGATGAAATTAATAATACAAAATAATAAATATTTCTTATATTCTAATCCATATTGTATTACAGAACACAATTCATAGGTGGCATAAAGCCTTCGATGATTAACGTCATAAAAAAGTCTGAGACGTGAAAAAGAAAACGATAGTATTAGATATCTTTTATCTTGGTAAATGTATTTAGAAATTCTATATTCAGTGTACACATGTTGGTATTAAAATCATTACCAAAATGCATATTGGTTATTCAATGCTGTGTTGGATTGTGCGGTGGCGATTAAGGTATTGTCTGGACAAAATTATACAAGTATTTCCTGTGGCACAGCAAGAAGTCTATCATGTCATTTCCTAAAAACATACAACTCATCATTTAAAGTGCATATCTAAACTGAGGGTAGGTTCTATCCTTTACTGATATTTCTACGTTTACAATCAGTATTGCGAGACAAATCACACCTAACAAAGTGATGTTCTCTCTACAGACTGTGACAATCAGCTCTCCGTGTGCACATCAATAATCAATGGTTTTGTTTAGAGGACATATAAAACAGTGTTATGAATATGCCTGGTTTATCGGACCATTCCACTCGCACAGGCACAGTGAATGGTGCCATGCTGGCCCCCTGGAAATTGTGAAGGTCCGCAGCGAGTTTCTGATTGGGTCAGCACACCGAGTAAGAATGACATCCTGTTTTGTTAGTGAATGGACGGTTTTCTTCCTAAAATAGTGTCGCGTAACTGTCAAGGCATTGTCTAGTACATCCAACTCGCAATAGATGTTCACTCGTCAAACAAAGACGATCTACAGGAAAATTAATCTGTCCATTTTACTAAGGAAATATATTACATGATGTTCGTGTTTTAAGCTGTTTGATCAATATATTGATTCTGTAACATTATGGAGTTATTTCCCTTTACCTTTTTTTTTTTTTTTAGAAGGACTAAACATTCATGAAGGAAAGATGTCTCTTTAAATCTAGATAAGCCGTGTGTCTAAGGCACCAGAATAAAAATATTTTGTTTATTAATAAAGCACCATGGTTTCACAAATTGTTTCTTCCATAAGAAACTTGGACTTAATTGAAGTGAAATAATATTTGGTTTCCTGGAAATGTTTTGATTGTGGTTCTGTGACAAAGTTTAGGTGTAGAATTAAAGGAACAGGTGAAAGTGTTACTCTGTCTTTTAAAGGCAAACAAAGGAAGTATATGGTTTAGAATCTCTACAAGACCATATATTGATCACAGAACTGTAGAGGTGAATGTTCGAGTCTTTCATGACCATGATTTTAAGTAGCTAACTAACACAGCAAATAGTTTGGGTTTTTCAGAAACCATGCTTTTTATTTCATCCTACAAAATTTTCTACTCATTTGAAATGTTGCATGACAGAGGATGAACATTTTCATTTTCACACTAAACTTGACAACAGAGGGGTGGAGACCCAAAGTCCCCTCAAGAAAGTCAGTTCCATAGTGACGGTAGGGATCCTAGAGTGGATGTAGGATGTAAATCAAACATTACATTTTGTACCCGATTCAGTGGTGTTGTTGCTCATCATTTCTTTTTTCATAAACATATATATGATAGGTGATTTCTTGTTTTAATACCTGAAGAAATGAGAACAATTTTATGTCTATAATCCTTGTATTCAATTTGCTAGGGAAGACTTGAGTTGTCGGAGGGCACGGCATGGCAGTCAAATATCAATTTTCTCCCCACACTACCAGGCCTGCTGCTGCTACCATATGTTCAACCCTAAAAGCCAAGCACACTCAACATTAGCAGATTAATATTTCATATTTTCTGGCTTCCTTTATCAGTTTTATGAAAAAGAAGAGAAAAAATTTCTAAGATTTATCACCATGGCAGCCACAGTGTACAATTTTTTCAGCCAATCGATTGTCAAAGGAAATATAGGGTTTTAATACATGACAAAACACAAAGCTGTCTCTCTATAATAAAACCGCCTGAAATTTACTGGGTGTGATCTTTACGGGATTCCTGTAATTTTTGGCTCCCACAATCATAACCCTATCTTGTGCAAATATGTGATATCGCTCTGCTTTGTCACCGTGGTTTCCAAGGCCTGATGAAAAGCCACCATTGGTTTCTGTGATAATCACTGCTCTAAGGGAATTCAAAATATAAAAAAACCTTCCGTATGGTTAAGTGTCTTGTTTGATATCTTCCCAATATTTTAGCTGAAGCACATGTGTTAGTCAGAGTTGTCGCAATTAGCATAATCGCCTATTATTTTCACAAATAAAATCTGACAAAAGGCCGAGATTGGCCTGGATACGTCTCTGATTTACCGGCTTTTGTCCCGTCACGCGTCTCCATGTTTTTACGGCAGACAAACGTGAATATTTCATTTATAGCTCCAAGAGATTCCCTCATATCTAAACGTAACGAAATCTAAGACGATTCTTTTACAGTGAAATTAAGCTCTTTGCCATGTCCATTAGCCAAGGAAATCACATTTTTGCCAGTAATTAATTTTTTGAAGTTTGATATGAATTTGTCACTTCCTCGATATCAGTCTCCATTGTGTGAACGGCAGGTTAACCGTCACCAACAAAGAAACTGTCGAGTAATGGACCTTTACTTGTATTTTATCTGTAACCATTGTTGTTTAAGTTGACATTAAACTAAGGGGATTTTTATTTCATTTAGCTCATCTGTCTCCCCAGATCTGACCATGTTTTATGATACCGGCTGTAAATTATTATAAATTGACGTGTTATCGAGTAGGCACACATGAGAAGGGAAAAAGAAGTGAGAAGTTGTTGAAATGAAATTCTAATAGCTGATTAAAACTGACACATGCTACAATGTACTTATCCTATGTAGATCTGTATAAATCACAGGTCGAATGCATACTCATGCCATTCATGATGCTGAGGTTACTCTGACGATGGATTTGAAAATTAAAACATATGTGAAAATTAGGCATGCACTTATTAGGGTGGTATTTATTTGAACCAAATAATATTTTCGTATAGTTATTTTTTAGTTATTTTTTCAATATTGTGTGGTCATATAATTATAAGGGACCCAATAGAAAAATTATATGTAATTAAGTAAGTAAAATGTACCTTAGTATGTGTACTGTTTTTGAAATACATATAAAGGCAGAAATGGGTCTTAACCCTTTCACCCCTAGGTAACTTTAGTAGACTCTACCACTCATTTATTAGGATGAGTCCATTATGGTCTACAGTGGCGAAAGGGTTAATTAAAAATAAATAAATATATATAATGAAAGGAAAAAATATTTCATTTTTGAGATATGTTTAAGGTCTTTGCAATTATTAGTGTTATATAGTTTATTAATTTTATCTATGTGAGGGGATACCAGGGTCATGTCGAATATTCTCACCCATGCTAACCTATATAGTTAACGTATTCGGGGGGGAGGTCAAGATTGATGGAGGTTACATATGGATACCAAGTTCAGTAGACACATTGCTTCTGATCTTATGCTGATAAAAATGGTTATTTTTATTAAAATTTCAACAAGTTTCTTCAAAATCTTGATATACAGGCTTTTCAAATAAAGTACCAGACAAAATTATCTCTTAAGAATTTTCTTCAGGATATGTAGATTTGTATGGAGATTATATGTATATAAAACAGACTTCATATTTTGTGTAATGTAGCCATACCAGTTCTTTGTATAGACGAGATCATGTTTGGTAGCATTCTATTCTATAGTCCTGAGAACAGATTTTGAATGATAGTTTATGGACGATGTATGATATAAACTCAAAGACTGCTGGAAGTTATCAGTATCTATAACTCCAGGTCTGTACAACTCGGGAAACAGTCTGATGTATTAGTTATAGGCTGTCCTGCAGTTTGTTAATACATGTATTTGAAGTTGTTTTGTAAGATATACATACTCAAGAATTCTACAATTAATGGAAATGATGTTGAGTTGTATGATGTAACTCCCAGGACTCTCAAAGCTCTCACTGAGGTAGTTTAAATTGTTATTATATTAATTAAAGGGGCCATTGTCAGTAAGCTGATGCTGTCAGAAATAGAAAAAAGTAGTTCCCCGGTAAGCTGGTACGGAACCTGTACTTCGTAAATCTCTGATCAATCCTGAGTCATATTGCAGAACCAGGGAGATTTCATCATAAAGTTTCATATATTTTTGTCAGGAAGATATTTTTTGAGGCCAGTGCCATGTTCGCCTTGCGATGATATTTAACAGGGTTGATGTAGACCTGGGGCTACCGACTGTGGTTCAGTGAGTCGTACGGCTAGGACACAATAGATTGGATATTGTCTGTTCCTGACTCAACCATGGTTTATAATTTATATAACAACCATGTACTCATTTAACAGACTTTATTGAGACTTTCTCAGTTGATCATGCCCTTAATGTACCATCCTTGTAAATTCTTTATGAGGCTATTCCAATTTACCTTGGAGTAGCCTGACAATCTGCTGTCTCCTTCATGGTTACCAGGTAACGCTGATTGCGTCTGACATTTTTTTTTTTGACATTAGCCATATTCCGATACCTGGGCGTATTTCCTGTGGCCACTAGTTCTTGTTAATGTCTATATAAACATACAGATATACCCTGCAGTATGAAAACTGATCCATGCACTCGCATCACTCATTGATCCAATACTGTCATAACAAAATTGCCCTGTATTATAGGTATTGTCTTGGGGCTTAAATGATTAACCCTAGCATCTAAACTCATATTCAAAGAAATTACCATAGCGACGAAGACTGGATGCAAAGAATCTGGAGGCAACCTAATGATGGCGCACACAGGAGCAACGACGTATTAAATTTGTTGTGTACATTTTCAGATAATTGACTGCAGCCTGCTAGTCATTTGCCCTTTACTAAATAAAACAACATATGTGAGACGTCAATATTATACAACATGTTGTATTTCCTAGTGTAGTTTGTCTATAGTTGCTACCTGCCTACAGCACACCTTATTTTACCTACATCACACCTTATTTTACCTACAGCATACCTTATTTTACCTACAGCATACCTTATTTAACCTATAGCATACCTTGTTTTACCTACAGCAAACCTTATTTTACCTGCACCATTCCTTATTTTACATACATCATACCTTAGATTACCTACAGCATACCTTATTTTGCCTTCATCATACCTTATTTTACCTACAGCAAACCTCATTTTATCTACACCAAACCTTATTTTACCTACAGCATACCTTATTTAACCTATAGCATACCTTGTTTTACCTACAGCAAACCTTATTTTACCTACAGCAAACCTTATTTTACCTACAGCATACCTTATTTTACCTACAGCATACCTTATTTTACCTACAGCAAACCTTATTTTACCTGCATCATTCCTTATTTTACATACATCATACCTTATATTACCTACAGCATACCTTATTTTACCTACAGCATACCTTATTTTACCTACATCATACCTTATTTTACCTACAGCAAACCTCATTTTATCTACAGCAAACCTTATTTTACCTACAGCAAACCTTATTTTACCTACAGCATACCTTATTTTACCTACATCATACCTTATTTTACCTACAGCATACCTTATTTTACCTTCAACACACCTAACTTTGCCTGCAGCACACCTTACTTTGCCTAGAGCATACCTTATTTTGCCTAGAGCATACCTTATTTTACCTACATCATACCTTATTTTACCTACAGCAAACCTCATTTTATCTACAGCAAACCTTATTTTACCTACAGCATAACTTATTTTACCTTCAACACACCTAACTTTGCCTGCAGCACACCTTACTTTGCCTAGAGCATACCTTATTTTACCTACATCATACCTTATTTTACCTACAGCATACCTTATTTTACCTTCAGCACACCTGACTTTGCCTACAGCACACCTTACTTTGCCTACAGCACACCTTACTTTGCCTAGAGCATTACCTTATTTTCAAAATGTGTTCATTTAAGTTCTTCCCTGATGGTGTACAATTAAAATCATTCAGCTAAACCTAAATCTGAGTTTCACTGCTGATTTTTATTAAACAGAAATTAATGTAATTGTATACCCTAAATAATTGTATATGCCAAATAGCCACACTAGCTATAATGAATGATGATAAGAAATCATCTTGTTAACCTTAGAAAAAAGGCTATCTTAAAATGAACTATTAAATCTTGTGATTTTTTTAAAATATGTTAATAAAATATTTGTTGTCATCTGGAAAAGCAGTATGAAATATATAAAGGCTAACATTTAGAGATAATTCTGGTTCTATCGACTACTTAAGTAGCATGTGGTAGTGTTGTTGGGTATAAAAGACTAGTCATCAATGGGCAGATTTTTTTAGTTTTCTTGCTAGTCTGATTAGGAAGACAACAGACAAGGTTGATGGTCATAGATTGATGAATGATATAGGGATAAGATGTCTGGGTGTCCCCCAGTGTAGATGGGTGTCTCCTGTGTGAGGATCGTGATTGTCGATAGTGTAAATACTGACTCCTCAGTGTGCCGAAGCCCTACCTCATATAAATAGGTACGTAACTTAGGCATCAAAGACCTGTCAACATAGGTGCTTGACCACTCTGGCCAATCACCAACTGATAAAGGGTTCTTGATCTGACCGATTTGACCAGCAACCAGCCAGTTCTGACCAACAACCATCCCCTGCAGCATCGGTCCACACCATCGCAAGTCAATAGAGATCACGTTTGATTCAATTTCCCAGTTAAACATTTTCATGTAGCGACCATTTCTTATGAGATGATGTCTGCTGTGTTGTGGGTGATACTAAAAGGAAACGTGTGAGAATTGATCGCGAGTATCTCGTCAACAGCGATGCTGAAATAGCCTCCATTTGGCTACAGTCATATGGCTTGGTCCTAAAGTGGCTCAATTTGGCCCCAATACAACAGAGCCAAACTTTTCAGTCAGGCTTGCTGATTTACAGCATTGATTCCAAACTACACAAATATTTGAACTGAAAAGCTGGATGGTCTGTCTGTCTTTTATACATGGTGTTTTTGTATAACAAATGGATGAGCTAGAATCCTGATCATCTATCACTGTATGTAAAGTGATTTCTAGTTGTAGTTATAGACTCGGTATTCCACACAGGAGTGGGGGATGAGGAAAGTATAGTATAGGTTTAGAGTAAGATTGATGGTATATGTTCACAGGGACGAACCCGATAGATGGATGGCAGTGTATATAACCTTTATAAGGCTATAAGTAAGCTTCATGTTTTGTATTTGAATGTACTGATACAAGCTGTAAACTTATAAAAACTTACGGTAAATGTTCATGTGAGGTTTGTATAATCTAGATTAATATTAATGTCAGCAGTTTTTTAAGTATAAGGTATATACTCATGTGGAACACTATCTATCTAGATCATAACCTCATATTTAAGTAACTTTACATAGAGTAACGTACTGCGTTCCGAGTCAAAAAGGTTGCTGAGGATTAACATGGGACATATTGGTTGTACTTCTCCGTATAGTAGGTGAAGCTGTCAAGCAGTCAAGGAATTAACAGACACATAAGCACATATCTTTAACTCATTCACCCCCTAGGACACATTTGAACTCTTCCAATTCAAAGGTTGGAATAGTTCATTATGAAATTTCAGGGGTGAATGAGTTAATATATGTTTTACTATAAAATAAGCCAACATTGTACTTCAAACTGTACATAGAGTGTATTGAATTATCTTTTCAAATCAGATTCTCACCCCCTTAATCTAGACACATGTAACTGACACAATTTGTAGAAATTTTGTTCATTTTGTTCAGAATTTTCTAAGGGAAGGGCATTCTTGAAATATGAATGTAATGAGAGTTTTAAAATATTGCACTTTCTTAGAAAGAAAATAAAGGGCAATTACAGCTCATTTAAACTTAATTGTTGTTGGCAAATTGCTTTTCAAAGGGAGACAACTCATCAAATACTAGATCATCTGTACTCTTGCAGTCCAAAATATCAAAGCCCTTTAAAATCTGCATTGAAAGCTCATTTAAAGGGAAGATGTTTTTATTTTTCTATCAATTTTGTAGTCATTGTCTTCCAGAAGACTTCTGCGAAGTTAAACATGCTACAATCTGAAAACAATCAAACATCTGATCATACACACAAAAAATCCTCTTTCCTGTCATACATTTTAAATTTAATTTGTAATTTGCTCTAAAAGATGCCATTCGCAATTTCCATTGATCTAACACTAATATAGCGTGCAGCTATGCCGTCTGCTCGTACTTGGGAGTTCCCATTGGCCTAGGCAACATGTCACTTGAACTTCCACTGTATGTGGATTTTAGAGGGAGCAGCAAAATACCCAAATACTTATTTCAGTATAAGATGTGAGGTGATAGATGATTTATTTATCAATGAAGGTGCTTCAATTATGATCTGCCACAAAGTTTCAAACAGCTGGAATGATGAACCAGTGGATCTAAATCTGTGATTTTAGTCACCAGCACAGCTCAACTGGCCTATCAGTGGACCTATATGTATATAAATATATATAATCCTGTGATCTAACCCCAGCACAGCTCAACCGGCCTATCGGCAGACCTATATATATAGATCTGACAGCTGAACTGGTCATCAATCTATATAACACAACTCTTTCAAAATCCAGTCCTAAAATACATAATTACCGAATGATTGTTTAAAAAAAATGATTGACAAGGCATTTGTTTAACGGTTTTATTTCTGGGTTATAGGTACTCACTTTTACATATATCATTCTGTCGGATGTAGCCCTGTCTCTCTGCATCGTGTGATGTCCGTGGGAGTTTCTCCCATTGTCTGTAGCGTACTGAAACACATAAAATGTAACAATTATAAGTCTATAGTTCTAGATTAACTTCTAATGAAATTTGGTAAAGAAAATGAAAAACGTAAGGTTTTTTATTAGTCAAGCACCAGATGTTATAAAAACTAGGGGTGTCATATAATACGCCAAGAGTGTATCACGATATATTGCAATACAGAATGAATATATTGCTATACGTATCCCGATATATTATGTCACAGGAAGGATGTGCTCAATTTTATAATAAGTTGTTGACATTATGTAATTAAACTTAACCATGTGTTACGCTTCTTGGTATATCTGTTAGAAATTGTAGTAATTTGCAAAGTTAAAACCCCAAGCAGATACATAAAAATATGCTTTTGAAAAATATTGCGATACTGCAATATTTCATCTCTGTATTGTGGTACAATACGATATACCCGTGTATTGCGATAAACCTGTTTGCCGATACATTGTGACAACCAGTTTACTTTTGTCATAAATTCATGTTGTCATTGGGAGCCACATGTTGTGTAGTATAAAGGTTACAGTGTGCAATTAAGTGTGTAGTATTTCTTACTTGTGTGTAGTATTGACAACATTGCTGTCCCTATCAGATACACATAAACCTTTTTGTGCGAGTCTGTTTTAATATGCTTGGTGCGTATTGTGTTCTAATCAATGGCGTCATTTTACGTAATAGATTTCCGTGTCATAAGTCACACCTGCAGTGATCAATCAATAGCAATGTTTGGTGAGACCCTAGTTATACCTGTTTCCTGTCCTAATTGTCTGATAAGTCCACGCTTACCTGGATAATCCATAATCAATTATGCCAAAAATAAAATGTTCTTTAAAAATTCATATGTAAATTTCATACAAATAGCCCATACATCACTGATAATGAGGCTTTTAAGCAATTTTCTATGAATAATTATCTGTGCAGTATTATTGAGAAGCTGACGATTTTGTGTAATTTTGGCGAGATTTTTTTTCTCCTAATGTAAACATTTTTTCTTGCTGGCAGGAATTATGTATCATTTGGATCACGCAACAACACTTTCAAGTAATTTAAATTGTTTGTACTCATTATAATCCGCGTTTTCTGTTGCTTCATCCATTAGAGTAGATGAACTTTATTATCCTTGCATGTGAAAAGGTTGATTATGTTGTGTTTTACGATCAGGACAACCGTCTGTAAGTGTCACCTGTTACCTCCATTGAACACTATTCATGCCTCCTCGGAAGCTTTTCTACGATCTTGTGACAATTTACTGTGACACCATTTAGTATATCATACAGATGTATCCAAACATTTTTATATCAATATAATTATGTCAGCATAATATAGACATGTGCTGTCATGGTAACAGAGTATTGCTATGGAAATTGTGCTGTTTGGAAACTAGACCATTTTATTATTGAATGGTTTTGTTATTTGTCTTTTTACAGCATGGTCATATATTTAATTTCTCTTATTGTTTATGATAAGATTCATTGATGAAAACTTGTCAAAAATGGTAAATATATTATGGTATATTCTCTCCCATTTATAACCATTTTTCAATTTTTTCGCCAATGGTGTATAACTTATCACCCATGGTGTATATTTTAAAAACGCACATGGTGTTACTGACATTATGTTGTCAGAATGGATATTTATTATCACATTTTACTTATCATAGGTAAACAAAAACAATGTTTCATTTTAAGAACATTTTTTTTTATGATTTTGCTGCATAATTATGATGGTTACTTCAGCTGTCAATGAGATTGTCACTCAGCAGTCAATAAGATTGTCACAAAATGACCCTTGTGTGGGATTCCCTTTACCGATAATACAGGAAAGGCTGTGGAAATATCATTTCATCTGTGCCTGCAGACACTCTGCACGAGTAAAACATCAGTATCAACTATACTTATTTGTGTGAGACAGATTCCGTAACTTCTTTGATCTATGGAATTGTGAAGACTATTTAAAAAACCCACTCTAGATTCATTCCTAAATCAGCTTTGGGGATTTATCACACTTGAGCACAAAACTGTGCCATTGATTGTGCAACATAAAATTGTGGTATTTTATAGCCCAGACAGGACTAGTTCCTGAAGCTCACAAGACAACTGTGATGTTGCCACTATGAATCAATTTGTTAAATGTGAAATGATAAATCAGAAGAATTATTAAAGTTTAATGATTTGTTAATAACCGAGTCCAGCTGTTTGCCGCAATCAAACGGAAATTGTGGAATAAAAAAACAATATGGCTGACAATGAAACATGTGCATGATGATACTGTCCACACAACAGAATGTCTTTGATTATTTTACACATGAGAGAATCTCCATGGTAATGACCCTTCATTTCAAGGAGAAAGGGGCGTAGGGACCTGTGGTCACATGATGAGAGTCGGTAAAGGAAATCAAATCATCCTGAACTTGACCTAGCCTGCAGGGCAATGTCAGCCGTCCAGGACAGAAGATGATATTGGGGAAATTATATACCAAGGGACCAATGTCTGTGCATATTAAATGGACTAAATGGTGTGCTGAAATTTGATTGGTCAAATTAATCTGCATTTGACCCTCGCTACCTCTGGATAATGCTCAAAACAAATATGAGTCAATCTGAGACAAAACTGCCAAATGCAAGTGCAGCCTATCCCCAGTAGATAGGATAAAACCAATTGTCAGAAAGAAAACCTCCTCTGGGTTATTTACTGGTACAAAATGAAGACACTTATCATATGTTTCTTGTAGTAAGCCGCACAGAGGAGGGTCCAGCCTACCTCTCAGGGGGGGATGATGGTCCCTGGCTACTGTTAATATCTACCCATAATTAAATCACATGTCTCCTGATGGTCACTGCTGGATACCCTGCCAGCTTTATCTAAGCTCCCATAGGTTTCCTAGCATCACAGGGTTCATTGGATAGGAAACCTGGTATCCCCTAGATACGGAATATTACTGGATGGACATCTACTGGGATTAGTGCTGGCAAACTCAAGGAGGGCAGCTAGTTTCATATACATATCATAAATGGGATAAAATATTTAATATTTGTTTATGGTTTATTTCATATTTTGATAGAATTGTTAGGCTTAGTTGTTTGAAGTCTTATTGGCCGAGTAATGTTGATGCAAAAAATAGAAAAGAAAAAAAATCTAATTTTTGTCTCCGGGCGATTATTTTGAGTAGATTTAGTTTTAAGTTTTGAATTTAATCATTTAATTAATTAGTTTAATTTAAAGATTTGCAGTATTGAATCTTTAAGCTAAGTATACACAGCCTTTTAATGTCTTTGCTCTGGTAGACATACTACTGTTAAACAATGGCTAAGTGTAGCTGAGGTGATGCATCTTGATTCTTCTGGTAAACGTTCAGGGGGTCTCAAGGATGTTTTATTCACACCTTATTGAATTTAGGAGCTTGGAAACATATTTCGTTTTTACGACTTGAAACACAAATGTATCCAAATCAATTTTGACAGTCATTGGCCGACAGCCTTTACAGATCGTGATAGAATCTCCACGGGCTGATACCAGAGTCAGTTTTATATCTTTATAGTTGATGGTCATGCCTGATTAACTCAAAAGGTTAGCAAATTGTTAAACATTCCTTTAACGTTAATAATAAGAAAATTGATGCGTTTTTGAGGAGCAGCTAGATACCCTAACGCGTGACCAAATTGTTTTACGGCCTGCACAGCATATTGTTGACGTTGTATGATGGAGATACACTGTGGCTTCCGATTTTTAACAGGAATTAAATAAAAAACAGGTCCAATAATATTGATGTCATTACCCCTATAAAGACTGCTACTGAGACACAAACTATTAATCGATTTCATGCAGATTTTTCTTAATATTGTTATCTAAAATGCAATTTGTTTTTAAAACTTGCGACTTTTCATTTCCTTGTGGCCATCAATCTTAACTTGTTTCTCCTCTCTCTTAGTTAACACACAGTAGTATTAGCATCATTAATTCATAAATTCTGATAATAGAATTGCTGTTTCCCTGAACAGTACAACTTTATCATCGTAGCTGCCTCACTAAAATCGCTAGAATATGACTAGTTACATCTGTTGTCAGTATAGTAATTTGGATTTTGTCGATCGATTGTTCCTCTCCATCTTTAATTGTGTTTCTCTCTTACTGAAATATTGTAAAAAGATTTCGCTATAATATAAGTGTGTTACATGTATATAAATATCAATAACACCCGAACATTACAATTACAGCTGATGTCTAAATGAGGGGAAATAATCAGCTTTAGTCAAGTTTGGTAATGACGATGCATTAACTTTCTTATTCATCAATATATTTTAAGTTGATATTGGTATAATGACCGTGTGTCAGGAAAGTACACCTATCGACTCTAGATAGGCCGTTAAATAGGCAGTTCTCACTTGTGATAATTCGAGAATGCTTATGACGGTTAAGAGGAGCCAGTGTTTGTATGACGGCAGAGAAGTGTGTGTATGATGTCAGAGAGGAGCAAGTGTTTGTATGACGGCAGAGAAGAGCAAGTGTTTGTATGATGGCAGAAAAGAGCATGTTTTTATGACGGCAGAGAAGAGCAAGTGTTTGTATGATGGCAGAGAGGGGTGAGTGTTTGTATGATGGCAGAGAGGGGTGAGTGTTTGTATGACGACAGAGAGTAGCAAATGTTTGTATGACGGCAAGAGAGGAGCAAGTGCTTGTATGATGGTCAGAGAGTAGCGAGTGTTTGTATGATGGTCAGAGAGGAGCTAGTGTTTGTATGATGGTCAGAGAGTAGCGAGTGCTTGTATGATGGTCAGAGAGTAGCGAGTGTTTGTATGATGGTCAGAGAATAGCGAGTGTTTGTATGATGGTCAGAGATTAGCGAGTGTTTGTATGATGGTCAGAGAGTAGCGAGTGCTTGTATACACATTGTGCTAGTGGACATATTATACTGTAGAGAAGTGGAGATCTGTCTCCTGTTCACCTCCCCATCTCTACATTCAGACACGCTTTGTCTCGAGGGGTTGTGTACTGGAGTGCCCCTGTGAGTTTTATGTTTTCACTTTAATGCAGGTTTATGGGGAACGCCAGCACAGTCTAGTAATTTTGAATCGTCAACTGTCAGATTAATTTCTTCTCTCAACTATTTAGTTTTTGTTTTCTAGCAAGAAAACTAAAAAAGTCGAAAGTCTTGAAGTGCTGAAATAAAGAATTGAAGTGGCCTTTCGGTAACCAAGTTTATGACCTGGAATTACAGTGGCAACAGAAATATGGCAGCCAGTAATTGAGATACTGGTGGTCTGATGGGTAATCTAGGTCCAGCATGACCTTGACTTCAAGGAGAATGTCAGACATATAAGGCTTTCTTAACCTCTACCATTATGATAAACCTCCTTTCAAAAACCCTTTCTTTCCTCACAAATTCTCAAAGATATGTTGACTTGTCTGGATTTCTACAAGGTGATGGCTGTACAGGTGACAAATTCAATAGTGTTCTTATTGTAGCACGTTTTGCATCACCACCTTGAACAATGCTTTAACTCATTCACCCCTGAAATTTCTCAATGAACTATTCCATCCTTGGAATTGGAAGAGTTCAAATGTGTCTTCAGGGGTGAATGAGTTAAATGCATGTACAATGCTAGCTATAGGAGAAATTGTTTTTCAAAGAATATATTTGTTTTCTGAAAGAAAGATTGCTTTTGTCTTGTCGCCACGAAGTGGAAGTAAGACTATAGGTGTTACTTTTCCGGCGATGGCGGCGACATCAAGTTTTTGCATTTATTGAAGTTAGTTTCACTCAAAGTATAAGTGCTAGACCAACCAAACTTGGACCATGGATGCATCTTAATTAGTACATCTCAACCCAAATGCTGGATGCAGCCTACCTTTTTCATGGTCCATTGACTTTGTCAGCATCTCCATCAACATTAAGATTTTGTGTTTATATTAGTTTCTCTGATATGTGCATTGATGGTCAAAGCCGGGCATAGGCGAGACCTATCAATCCGAATAGCTAGTTCCAATGGAAGTATTTTGTGTGCTAATGTAGCTTTACACACTGACAAGTGAGAACACCGAATTTGAATGCTGGAATATGAATTCGCTAGTGTTGTATGCTAATGTATATGTTTATATACTTTCTTGGAAATCTCTATCACTTAGTTAATCTGTATTCAGGGGTTAAAGGTTAATCTGTATTCAGGGGTTAAAGGTTAATCTGTATTCAGGTGGTAAAGGTTAATCTGTATTCAGGTGTTACAGGTTAATCTGTATGCAGGTGTTAAAGGTTAATCTGTATTCAGGTTTTAAAGGTTAATCTGTATTCAGGTGTTTAAGGTATTTAAATTTGAAAAATGGTTAATGTTGATAACATACCAATCAGATCCCTGAGTATTCTAGTATGGCCCTGCTCTCCAGGACAAATATTCAAAAATACTATACCATTGAAAATTATTGAAGAAATTCAATTTACTATATTTAGGTTTTTTCTTAGTTTATGCATCTGTAATTGATTTCTTACTATCCACTGAAAAGAAACAGACTTCAAATATTGATGAATAATATTTTTTTTTATTTTTTTAACAAGTTCATAGAGAGGACTTCTATACATTTTAGATGTCCTGGAATCTGTGTGGTTTCATTAACCTCTCCACAGCAAAGGTTTCCTCCTAATGGAGGACAACTGTGTGGAGGGGGCGTGGTCACAATCAAGGTGTCGGAGTCATGAGTCGAGTCACGGGTTGATGATGAAGGGTGGAGGAGATACCAATAGTTATAAAGCATTGGCTCAGAGCCCCAGAGACTGTAAAAGCTCCATCCTAAATCACAGAGTTATAGAGCCTAATTAGGTCTCTGTAGCCTTGTCCTACACTGGCTGGCAGAACAGCCCTCAGTCATCAAACTAAACAATATGGTAGATTGCACCTTCAATAATTTAAGGCTTCCAAACAATTCTCATCATCATGAAGTCATGGACGGTGAAAAATGTTCTGGAGAGAACAGTATGGTGGTGATTAAAGTCGGGCTGTATCATTATTACGATGGCTAAGATACCCATCAATAAAACTAAGTTTCACATCAAATTATAATTCAATCATTTAAAAGTAGTGTGGTGGTTCGGCAATATGTCATAATTTGATGAGGGGGGCAGCCTTGAGAGAGAACATCATTACCTAATTCATAAATCATTCCGGAGAACCACCATAAACATACACCGGAATTTCTGTCATTCTTTATACTGGCAGCTATACAAGATGCTTCAGTGCAACTTTTCGAGTATAAATAATCATCTTGACCTAATATTTACCAATTAACAAATGACAAAGATAGGATTGACCTGGAGGACCACCATAAACATACACCGGAATTTCATCATTCTTTATATAGGCAGCTACAAGATGCTAATAATTATTTTGACCTAATATTTCTCAATTAACGAATGACAAAGATACGATGTAGGATCCTTAAATGATTAATCCGAAGTACATTGTTCTATAGAATCTCCTAATATGAAGTATGGTATTCTATAAAATATCCTTATCTAAATCTGTAAAGCTTCTTAATCTGGAGTGTGGTGTCCGATAAAATCTCTTGAACTGAAGTAATGTATTCTATAAAATCTCTTAACTTAGAGTGGTTATCCTATAAAATCTCTTGATCTGAAGTAATGTATTCTATAAAATCTCTTAACTTAGAGTGTGGTGTCCTATAAAATCTCTTGATCTGAAGTAATGTATTCTATAAAATCTCTTAACCTAACTAGATTCTGGTGTCCTATAAAATCTCTTGATCTGAAGTAATGTATTCTATAAAATCTCTTAACCTAGCTAGAGTCTGGTGTCCTATAATTTCTCTTAACCTGAATTATGGTGTCCTGTAAAATCTCTTAATCTCGAGTTATCTATGGTATTCAGTAGAATTTCAGTTTTTAATAATGATCCATATAAAGAAAAAAATGATGTTCTGTTCGTTAACACCTGTCGTATGTAGACTAGATGTGATTGTCACCAGATGACGGACTAATATTACCATACGACTTATGGAATTACATAACCAGGAAGAGACTTAATTACTGAACATCGTAAACACCCAATAAAAAAGTTTTAAAATATTTTCCAATAGTTATTGCGTTCAAAAAATGACAATGTGTTACAATTTAGCAAATATTGGATAATTTGTTGAAATGTTTCCCACTTTATGTAGGACTGATTTCTGTTGGAGATTGTTTGATAAATTATTATTGAGCGTCCCATAAATCTGTTGAAGCTTCATGATTTTTTTTGCATCTTTGACGTGAACCTTAATTGAAATTTTCTCGTAGTGGCTCAGTAATTGCACTTTAAAGAGACATAATTTAATTAGGTTACTCTGAGAATTGTAAAATGTGAAGTATATTGAAATTGTTCTCATTTGATAGTCCAGAGGACCTTTTAAAGTCCAATTAATTAAGGTAATTTAGTTTGATGTATATTCATTCTTTTGCCTTATCATGGATCTTTTGAATATTTTAATCTCAGAGTTCATGTGTTTTTTTCTCTCTCGTCTAGATCTTTGAGCAATTATGTTGTGGAGATTTTGTTTAAGGAAACAGCTGTCACTGAAGTGTCCGCAGTAAGATAATTGAAGATTAATCGAGAAATGTACATAAATCATGTCTATCAAGACTTATGGATATCTACCGTATTTGTTCTATTCTTGGAACATTCTAACAAAGGGTTGAAACCCTGTGACAAAATGTTGAAATGTATTAAAAATATTAAGAATATTTTGACAAATTACAGTATAATATAGTGTAGTTTAAACTGACCTAAGCAGTGAATTGTTGAATTCGAGCAAAAAGCAAATTGAAGGGTTGAAAATAAGGGTTGAAATAGAGAGTCTCCTTCCAAATTAGGGATCTTAAGACTTGAAATGAAGTTAGTTTTTTTCGCTACAATAGGGCAACGAAATCAAAGTGAGTTGTAATTAGGACTAATCAGACAATACAGGATATCTACCACAGTTTTATGTACATATAAAACACAGACCCACCTTTTTATCATAAAATGTGAAAGTAATGAGGGATTACAAGTGCATTCTACCTTTGGCCTTCTGACGTCCTGTATTTCCCACTGTGTTGATACTGAAGGTTCAAACATTTATCATTTCCACCGAACTTTGAGTTTTGTGTGGTAGAACATTGATAAACAGAAGAATGATTGCAGACAATTGATCATTGCCCGTGCCGTGAATTTGTTACCTCATTCAAGGATTATATACGTGTTCCAGAAAATATTAAATATTCATATTTAATATCCTATTTGTAAAAGGCCTTGAATTTTATTTGCAATATATAAAACGTGTTGTTTGATGTTGTAGAACGGTTTTTAGCACTCTACAGTTAATTTCAATTTCCTGGGCTGTTGTGAGTTATGTATTTATATTGAACCAAGCTTGTTGCTCCCATTAGTTGGTATAGTGTTCGTCTGATTCCTCCGATTTTATACAAGCTGATCGAGCTGTCTTGATTCTCAGAGTCTATACTGATGATAGTAGGGTAGGGTACTTAACCCTTCCACCACTGTAGACCATAATGGACTCATCCAAATCAATGTGTGGGAGAGTCTACTAAAGTTGCATAGGTGTGAAAGGGTTAAGTAAAGACTGCCGAGGGATTGGACAGTTACCACAGTACTTACAGTACCATATAAAGCTATAAATAGAAGTTCTCACTACAGGATATACTGGACATAAATATGACAACAATTAAAAATTAACTCATTCACCCCTGAAGACACATTTGAACTCTTCCAATTCAAAGGTTGGAATAGTTAATTATGAAATTTCAGGGGTGAATGAGTTAAACAATGGATAAATGTGATGTTACATGTTTCATTAGTATTCATATCATATCTATAATTATATAAGAGTCCCTTTTTTCCCCCCAATGCTGATCAAGTCGGTTTTCAAAATGATATTTACTGTTGGTGCTGATGCCACATTTTCTGTACTATTCAGCAGTAAATTTATGAGCTAATCCTTCATGTTGTAGGCGGCAAATCAGTTGTTTGTAGCTGGATTAAGTCGTGGGATATGGAATCTGATGTCTGGCTGTATTAGATGTATATAATTACCCAATGCAGTATAGATTGCTCATATTTCTGCGCCTTATCCAGACCGGGTGTTATGTCTCCACTACTTGCCAAGAAGCGGACTTGGAGATTAGGTCTGGCCCATTACAAGCCACCAGTAGTGCCGACCAATAATCAGATAATTATCATTAGCTTTCATTAACCTCATTCATTCCGAGGCATTTTACACCTATGGAAATGGCTATCTACAGGAAGTGCAAAGAGCATATTTGGGCGGGAAGCAGAAATAAATGTTAGCAATCGTCCATAACAGTTACATTTCTTTTAGATTGTTGTGGTATGATTGGTCAGTGAAGATAGAAAATTATTATGGTGGACAACTTTCCTGAATCACGATGGCTTCAAACACGAATGTATATTATTACTCCCTGGTGTCCCGTCTGCCATTTTAATGTGAATAATACTTGACCAAATAACTTTGTTGCTATTCTATTAGTAAATATACAATATGGGAATGATTCATACTGCATGTTTCTTAACCGATGGACAGGAAGTGGAAGAGCAAGTTTAAGGGGAAGTAGAATGATCAAAGATTACAGTTTGATGTAATTTTACTCTTTTTTGTTGTTGTATATATATGTATATATGTTAAAAATTACGCCGCCTGGAGACTCATCTCAACATACACATATGCTTGCTGAAGACGGTTGACAGGCCCTCAGGGATTCCATCCATCCATAGCTCATCCCAACAAAAAATTCTCTGTATTTAAGGACGATTACTACATATTTTTGTCAGTAAATATAACATTCAAACGATTCCTTCAGTATGTTGTAAAATAAATATATAGTCATTTGAAATCTTAGGCCATATAATGTATTTCAGTTGAGAGTATTTACCGTAATTACGACAGGAAGAGATGTAGAGGAGTCACGTGGCTGATGATTAGGCACGTGTACGCATGGCCTAATCAGCATAGTGATAGACACAATGGCCAATGGCCGCCCTTAATCATCGATCACACCTCGTCATCCGGACCAGACTAACGTACTACATTATTGATATCCTCTAATCAACTCCAGGTAGATGGACAGTGTAGCCTAGGACATCGATGGTCAATGCCTGCAGTAACTGGACATCCACATACACCTACTCCGTATATAGCAAGACAAAAACTTATTGTAGAACATAAACCCATGATCGTAAAAGTCCTCCTGATTAGCTGGGACATGAAACAGGTTTAGTGCTGCATAAATTTAGTGTAGACCGATCTACACTGTCATTAGGACCTCATAAACCAGCGGTTCCACTGTGTAAATACTGACCATTAGAAGCATGGCTAGCTGTTATGTAGGATCCTATATTTAGTAGAACATGGAGTTTTACTGTATTAGGAGAATACATTTCAGATGTATGACAGTGTGTAGGTAATTACAGCAGGGTTCTGTCTTGTTTGTTTGAGGGAGTATATATTGAATAGAACAACAGGCAACAAGATTTTACCTAAAAAAGATGCTTGAATTACCGAAGCTGAGATTAAATTAGAGTGCTTGCCGATGTGATATTGATAGAAATCGGAAGACCTGGAGCAATCCAAAGCCAGGAAGTTCATACGTTTTTACTTATTTTATTTTTTTTAATAGTCAGATTTCTCTGGTGTAATCCCCAGGATTGAGTACTGTACAGCCCTGATTTTAAACCAGTAGTCAGGACACATGGTTCTTGGTGCTAGATATCAGTCTAGACTGCTGCCCAAGTATTAATGGATCTCGCTTCCAACACCAAACCCCTTGTAGGCAGAAAAACATTGTTTCAAAATTAATGAAGACTAACAACCCAGCCAGTGGGATAGAGCTATAGGAGATTGGCAACTCCTATACCTAATTGTCACTTGTTTTCCTTTCCTCAAAGAGGGTGTATATCAGGAATAATGTCCCCTGACATGGAACTCTCCTTTGTAATTGTTGATATACTTCAAACATACTTTATCTTCATTACCTAGGGTATATAGCGATTAATATAAAACGTGTTGTCAAGGGAACGCCAGAAAGGGACAAAGAGTTTAAATTAAACCCTGATTAAAACCTCGCACTAAAAAGGGAAGATAGTGTATCCTTAATTAGAGTACAGAAAGGGATGTGTATTGATACCGATCAATGTAGGCGCAAATTGGCATCTTCATGAGGGCAAGCTTGACATCTCGGTCACACGTACTCTTGACAGACGCCCGTAAACAACATGTGATATCACAAGAGTTTCTTCTACACAGACACAAGTGTACATAGATAATGACAAAAACCCACCCATGCGACTAGGCTGGAACATCTTAAACATGTACCAGTATATATATAAACCACAAAAGTCCAACAGAGCGTTGGCATCAGCCAAGCTTATTGCGACCAAGTGCTTGATTTTTAAATTAGAGTGTATCGGAGGTCACTATGTAAAGGAGCCCTTGAAAGAGAGGAGAGTGTCATTGTAAGGGGAATGGGAAGGGAGGAGGGAGGGGAAATCAATTACGGAACACCCCTCATGCTTGTTCGATTTTCCTTAGGATTAGAATTTCTGTGGCCAGATCATACATTATTCAGTTGAGTGCATTAGCTCTTCCTCCTGTACTCCCATGTCTAAGTACCGACGCCCAGACATCTTATTCACGTTTTACTTCCCTGTTTCCTACATATTTTTTTCTGAATCAGAGATTTACATATTTTGATTTGTGTTTTCACTGTCATGGTAATTAATGATATTGAGGTGATTTTGCTGTCCATTACGGTTTCCGTGACGGTATTTCTGAGGTAGAATTGATTGGATAGTATGTGGGACAAGCTAACTAGACTAGGTACAGGATGGTGTCTGTGAGGGCCAGACCTAGTAACTCCTCTGGTTACCATACCCACTAGGTACCGACTCCATAGTTTTGACAAATTTTGGCCATTAGGTAATGGAATGATTATATATAGGGAGAGAAAAAAGTCTGATGTTGGCTACAACCCTGAAAGAGTTTCTTTAGTCTTTAGAAAGACCTTTATGTCACATCCTGACCAATTTTGATATTCTGAAGAGTATGAAGTTTAAGAATAGCATTAGTTAGTGTTTGATGAAAAAAATCTTTGACGCCAAAATTATCTTTTAGAAATTGGCATACAAGCTTTTGAAGGGAAGTCATGCCAGCAACAGGGCTGATTTAGGTACATGTACAAACTTATGGCCACAAACCAAACCGGAGTCTTCCTGTCAAAGGCTCCATTAGTCATGGTATAAACACCTTCCAAAACGAAAGTTAAAACTACAGTATTTGTGCCTTTGGTGCAAGACCAGAGTAATATGGCAAGCTAATGTTGTGTATATGGTGTCTCTATCAGGAAGCAGTCAGTAGAATTGTGTTTTGAGGTTTCAATAATTCATAAGGACTGTCTTTTTGCTTAGACCTCAGTCTGCATAAGGAAAGGTGTTATTGATATAAGCTAGCTATACTTGTAAATGCAAAAACTTGTAAACATATTTTTTGTCCAACATTTTGTCGGTCAGCTCTGTCCACAGAAACCCTTAGATTACACACATGTAGTCCTGCTGGTAGTAATGAGTGTCCCTTGTGTCCTAACCCAGTGGTCAGTAATCGTCTAGCAACATATAGATGTTCCGCGTGCTGCCATATTGTCTATATGTAAAAACCTACTTTCAGACTGTAGACTGCAATGCTTCAATACTACTTACTCCTAGCTACAGAGATTGCAGACAAAACCTGTGGTAAAATTTGATTGAACAGATGGGTTTTTAATCCCATTATCAGTACTAGACAATTTCAATATAGCACATATCAATTTGTAAAAGAATAAACGATCATGACAAGATTTCGTTTGAAATTGCACTGTTAGGTTTTAAAGGGTATCAAAGTGGAATGTATTTCCCTGAGTGATCAATGGTAGATTTCACTGTTATAAATGTCAAAAATAATACAGTGCGGTACACAAAACTGTCTCTGCATACTCTCAGTGGTTACGGGTCATCATACAGATAACAGAAACAGGGGTTCTCATACAGATAGCAGATACAGGGTATGTCATACAGATGACAGATACAGGGGTTCTCATACAGATAACAGATACAGGGTATGTCATACAGATGACAGATACAGGGGTTCTCATACAGATAACAGATACAGGGGTTCTCATACAGATAACAGATACAGGGGTCCTCATACAGATAACAGATAAAGGGGTCATCATACAGATAACAGATACAGGGGTCCTCATACAGATAACAGATACAGGGGTCCTCACACAGATAACAGATACAGGGGTCATCATACAGATAACAGATAAAGGGGTCATCATACAGATAACAGATACAGGGGTCCTCATACAGATAACAGATAAAGGGGTCATCATACAGATAGCAGATACAGGATATGTCATACAGATGACAGATTCAGGGTTTGTCATACAGATAACAGTGTAGGGGTTAGTTGCAGGTACAGGGCTTGTTAATCGATAGCGAGTACAGGGTAAACCTGGGCTTGTCGTTCAGATAGGGTGTACAGGACTTATATACTGGGTGCAGGGCTTAGATAGTAGGCATGGTGCTTGTTATTTCAAAGCTAAAATTTATGGGTGATCCTTTTGTATGAAGAGGTGTTCAAGCTTGTCATCAATCCCCATAGTTACATGTAATAGAATAATCCATATGGGTAAATTAATTTTACATACAGGAAGAAAATCCCTGATGCAGTCAGCAACTTCAGGTTTATAATGTTAAATGACAATCAAATTGTTTTTTATAAAATAAGAGCTGTAAATCGGTGAGTATAAGTTGTGTTAAGTGAGGAAGCAGACGGCATACAATGCTGATGCCGTTTTTCTGATATTGTTGTAAAGTAATCATGGCTGTTCAGTTCTCTTAAGACGTGAACCGTCACGTCATGTCTTCTCCAGCCTAGGTTTATTCTGTCATTTCGGTGTCATGACACAGTCAGGGGAGTAGAGAATTGATTAGTATTGAAAAGTCAAAGTATCACTCGAGTCTGCTAGCTACAAATAAAACTTTGAATCTGTAGCGGTAAACCAAGGTCTGAGACAATTTTGTTGGGGATTTCGTGTCTTTGTTTTATTCTTATTACCATCTTGAGTTTCATAACATCATTCGAAATGTCACCTCTCTCCATCGAAAGTTTTGTATTCAGCTGTCTATAACAGAACGCAGTCTATTTTTCAATGGATTTGTCAATTTGCCTTTCCCAGTAATAGTTTTCAACTAAATGTACAAAATTAAGGATGTTTCATATAGCAGTGATAAAAACCCCATTAAATGTTAAGATGAAGACAAAAGAAATAATAGCATCAAGAATTACACTGAATAGTTCACTTTTTGCAGAAATATAACAAATGAACCGCAAACTCAAAAAATGTAATTACGATATCGGTACCACGGTACGTGCTGTACATCTTTTACAATATCCATTCAGATATAAATATTAACTCCAGATCACTCTGCTGCTAAATCATTATGATAGCATTATCGAGTATACAACAGGTATAAAATATTTTTACCTGGCCATTAAAAATACTGTGTAGATTGTCATCAAAATTTTGTACCGAAATTACGGAAATCTCAGGTTACATCACAATAATAGTAAACCTTTGTGTAGGACAATCAGGAGTTCTCCTCAGGTACACGAGTGTTAAGTTCGTGCCTCAGGTACATGAGTGTTATTTCGTGCCTCAGGTACATGAGTGTTAAGTTCGTGCCTCAGGTACATGAGTGTTAAGTTCGTGCCTCAGGTACATGAGTGTTATTTTCGTGCCTCAGTTAATGAATTCTTTGAACTGATACCGATTATTGATTAGACTTTACATATCTAAGTGAGAAAATTTGCCAAAAAACGGAAGCCTATAATTGGCTGTTGACTGAGACGGGAACATGAGATCAGTAGACCTCTCCATGTTTTAATGGGCATGCGTTTTCTACACGTAAGCAGCTTGATTCTGGCACGTCGACCATTACAACAAGCATCCTTACAGGCGTCTGTGTGTATCGTTCTCAAGCAAGCCTAAGTTCCCTCTTTGCATTGTTGAATTGTTTCTGTTGCTACCGTACCGATAAACTAGACATGTCAAGTTTGCCTTCCAAATGACATATGCAAGAAGCATTTGCGAGGTGGAGTGGAGCCACACCAGTGGTCGATTTGATTTCACATCGCGTGTAATCTTGTCTCTGTTACTACAGCTCCTTGTGTTCTCAAGCATCTTCCTGACCTTGATTTGATTTCATTACAGCCAGTTTTTGTTTCTATCCTTGTCATCCCATTTGATCAATGTTTGGTGGTTATTGTTTTTATAAATTGTATCAATTACTTTGATAGATAAGCTAACTCTCGGAGATCTTGGAGCTCTTGGTTTCATTTCGCTGTTGTAAGCCAAATTAGATTTGTTATGTACATGCTCAGCACACGTCAAAGATATTCTATATTTATGAGCATTTTCGCTGCTACCACTAATCCTCTAGCAGGGAACTTGGATAACAAGAACAGTCTGTTCAGTTTCATTTTAGTTGATTTTGATAATCTTCACTGATGAGTGCATTGTTTTGATGATAGTTCTGATGCGATTGGAATAGATCGGCAATATTAATGACAATAGTGAGGTACATCTATTTCATAATTTTATTGTTTTAATCAAGTTTGTACGTACTTGATGGATTATATGGTAGATACAATATTCTGATGGCTAAAATTAGACAAACATTCCAAAATCAGAGATACAGTGTATACCAATAAATATTCTTATGAAATCACTTTAAATGCTGCCCAAAGCCAGCATTACTAAAACATAACTGAATATAGGAAACTATACGTAAACTGTATTCAAATTTCAATCACGGTAAAATCAAGAATTTATACTTAAGCACACCATCTGTGTTACTTTTACCTTTCGCGTTAGAATAAACTGTGTGATGTTCTATAAGATAGTGGAATAATGGGACTTTATTTATGGCACTTTTACAAATATATAGTATCTGCATGTGTCGACCGTACATCTGTATGTGTTTGCAGAGTTAAGTACATACAAACATTAAAATGGTTACATATTGAGGACACATACACACTAACTGTGACAGATTGACACCGACATGGGCACATACAAGCTAAGGTGAAACCGATCACTACAGCATACTGTATAGTGCTTTAAATTTTCGGGATCAATATTTCGCGGCTTCGTATTCAGTTCATATTTGCGGGGGTTAAATTTCGCTGTGCACACGAATCCCATGTGTCATATGCAAAGTATTTTTAGTGTAATCATTTAAGGGTTAAACCTGGAAATACAGGTAAACAGTTTGAAAACACTGATGATCCGAGCATCGTCATCTGCCATTGACTTCACTCGAAAGAAAATCAAATGTGTATGAAGCTTTGTAGGAGTAAACTGTAATCAGTTAATCACCTTTTACACATAAATATGTTGTGGCCACTTATATGTAAGTGTTGTTTTTACATGGACTGCCCAGTTGCCCGGTGATAATCTGATTCCAGTTCATTTAAGCTTGCATATCAGCGTTGGGTTATAAGTATTTTCAACATGTTGTGATAAGGTCCGTAAAAGTGGTTAACATTTTTGATAATTTTGCTGGTGTTTAGAATTTGGGGATATTAGTGAAAGCGTGAATATAGCGTAATTAAAACCTCCGCGAAATATAACTGCTAAACAGTAGTTGTTTCACCATTGTATGGTGTCATTAATATTTGCAGCGTAAACCAGTAGATTGTTTTTAACATTTTATTATGCAACATGTACGGGATCATGCGACTTTTATGTACTGGTACATTATTGTCAGGTGTACAGTTTAGAGGCATTAGTTGGGTTTTAATAGATAAATATATGGTTAACGTTAGATTTGGTAGCTCTTTGTACTAATGGAGCTGTTCATAGTAAATAAGTGACATATGTATTGGTCTGCTGTATTTTCAGCTGGTGTTTCAATGGCAATGATGTTTGACTGTATTATACGCGGAGAGATTCTGAATTTAATTCCCCTGCCATATGACACCATGGCACCTGTTCCTACCAGCTAATGATGTTTTCTAGGAAAAAGTGTGACTTTTTTTATTGTTAAGGGTTGTCTCAAAACCTTCATTTGCTTTAGGGGGTTGTCTCAAAATATTTCACTTTGTAGAGTACTCTTGATTTTTAAATTTCGTGTTTGTTTTTATTATTATTGTTTATTTTAAAACTTCACGGATTGTTTTGAGAGGACAGTGGTGACACAGACCGGTATCTCTATTGTAATATTGTTCAGCACCATGTAAACAAATTTATTTGCATTGTATGAAAATTTAGCAAACCCATTTCTTGATTCTAAAGCTAGAACAGGACAGGGGTTGGTTGCCTGATAAGAAGCTGTTATATTTACAGACTGTTTTATTTTGTTAGCTATAGTGTCGTACTAAGGTTGTCTCAGAACCAATTATTTTAAGTTTTTGAGACAACCCCTTAATACTGAGTAACTGCTCACTGTTAATTTTCCGTACATTCATATTTCTTCTTAAAAGGCAATAAAAAATATAAGATTACTACACAGTACACCAACAGTAAAAGCTTTTTGTAGATCTTCTGTATGTTTTTATCTGGAATATGACATATCAGGACCGATCATTGTATTTGGTTAAAACTCTTGGCTGCCTCAGTGTAGGTATTGCTTCTGATAGAAGCACAACACAGGAAAGTGTACATTCCAGAAATAGAAAATCACAGGAAACGTCTGCGAAAGCTATCGGAGATGTATATCTGCAGTTCATCGTATCGTACATAATGGTATAATTTCTGATGTAAATGTCGGGTTACAATCCATCAATAACCGCCCAACATACACTGTAACAGTCTGTCGCATTACTGTCTTACTGTCAGACACACTGGTGATTTCATCTCAAATTGGTCTCCCCGTCAACATAGTATAATGCAAAGTCACTGCGAAACCTCAGATGTATTGGGACAGCCAGTCCATAGAACACAGACTATACATTTTAATGTTGATCTCTATAATTACCTCCGATAAAAAATGTCACTTTGATATGTAAATGACTTGATATGATGTATTCCATCCATATCTATTCTCACTGCTGTGACAAGACATTTACTGTCTGCCAGTTGATTCTATCATGTCTCCAATTGTCTTGTGATTCTATAGAGCTGGTCGTAGCAGCGTAAGAGTCAATACTGGTGTCGGTACTAATCTGTTTTCATGGGGTTTCTCCGTGCGGCCTCTCCTTACATCCCACGTTGGGTCAGTGTCGCATGTGTTCCGTCAGCGACGCATGTGTTCTCTGATGGTGACGAATGGACCGACAAACAGTCACAAGGGGAAAACACTAGACTGGCTCTATATATCATTGTTACATGGGCGCTGCTTGCTGCAGACCTCTAATGAATAAGTGGCCATGTTACATGGGAATAGAAATTTCCATCTTTGTATTTACATAGAAAAGAAATGATTATAAAAAATGAATTCATGTTTTACATACGATTTACATCTTTGTCTTGATTATGCTTCCAATGACATGGCGGTACAAACAGTTCTATTTATCATGGTAAGTTCTGTGATCAACTGGGTAAAATGCGACATTCTGATTACAACTACTGATATTCATATTTACATAAAAAAGAAATTGATATTGGTTATATGCCTTGTTTTACACATAACCTGAATGTCACGAGACTCTTATCTCGAACGGCAGTGCCGTTTTTCACAGTATGTTAATACCATTAATGAAGATTCATCCCAATCTTATAGCCTGATTTACATGGAAAATTATGGGGAATATATGCAGTACCTTAATTCTGTGTCTTCGCAAACAAAAATAAATTGATCATGTATAGAATCTATTGTATCAATCTAGCTAGATTTACATAGAAACGTCAGATATATATATACAGACACCTATATCAACGGGGGATCTACTTAGTTAGTGGACGTCAATTTTAATCCAGTCAATGTAAGGAAACGTGATAAAATAGCTGGTGGAGTAATAACACTCGTTACAGGAACTCCAGGTCGGAGTATTTCTACAAAATATTGCAATTCTATTTAACCTTCTTTGATGAAATTGACAACGAGCATGTTCATTCTGCTATCAATCTCCAACTTAATTGGTACAACAGGATAAAGTTATCGGATAATATGACAGTTTATAAAATCAAAATAATCTCTATTCAGTTTCAAACAACATTTTTCACAGATAATTGAACTAAGGCTCGTTTTAACGCAGCCAGATGACATTAAAGCCGGTGTTTATTAGACAGGAAACTGGGTAAAAACTTGTAATGGTATTGTCAGATTTTAGAATTGTTCTGATAATTCTGTAGAATTTGAAGGCAATCAAATTTCGTCCGAGCAGGCTTTGGTAGAATTCTTTTGAAATTGGGTTTTGTACAGAACTGCTGGTAGGGAACCAATTCATGCATGCAGCTAATGCATTTTCTTCTTTCTAAATGTACATATATTTGGATAAGATAGTCAGTTAGAGATGTACCTGGTAACCCCAGGGGACATGATCCTTATGGAAGGAGTAACTGATTTCTAGGAATATTCCAAAATTTTACCTGATAATGCAATTTTTTTTCAAATTTGTTCACACATATGGTATGGGTTGGGCTATGGATTAGTAGGGTTGGGGTAGGAGTAGATGTTTAGGGGAGGCTCAGGGTAAAAGGATCATGGTAAAGGCTACAGGGGGTGTAGGAGTTGGGTTAGAATAAAGATGTAGAATGGGGTAAGGCTAGATGTTTAGGGGAGGCCTAGGGTGAGAGTATGGGTAAAGGCTACAAGGATAGGAGTTGGGTTAAAGTAGATATTTAGAATGGGGTAAGGATCAATAGATGTTTATGGGAGGTCTAGGGTGAGAGGTTGGGTTACAAAAGGCTACAGGGATAGGAGTTGGGTTAGGATAGAGATTTAGGGTGGGGTAAGGCTAGATGTTTAGGGGAGGCCTAGAGTGAGAGGATTGCATGGGTAAGACAGAGTTATAGGAGTTGGGTAAGGATAGAGGTTTAGGGGAGGCCTAGAGTGAGAGGATTGAGTAAGACAGAGTTATAGGAGTTGGGTAAGGATAGAGGTTTTAAGGGGGGGCCTAGAGAGAGAGGATTGGGTAAGAGAGAGTTATAGGAGTTGGGGAAGGATAGAGGTTTAGGGGTGGGATAGGCTTAGGAATGGGAGTATTGGGTAAGACAGAGTTATATGAGTTGGGTAAGTATAGAGGGTTAGGAGTGGGATAGGCTTAGGAATGGGAGTATTGGGTAAGACAGAGTTATAGTAGTTGGGTAAGGATAGAGGTTTAGGGGAGGCCTAGAGTGAGAGGATTGGGTAGGACAGAGTTATAATAGGAGTTGGGTAAGGATAGAGGTTTTAAGGGGAGGCCTAGAGTGAGAGGATTGGGTAAGACAGAGTTATAGGAGTTGGGTAAGTATAGAGGTTTAGGAGTGGGATAGGCTTAGGTATGGGAGTATTGGGTAAAATTATAAGGCTAGATGGGTGGTGTGGAGTGAGGCTAAGGGGTGAGGGTGATACACACTGAAGGTTTGGGGTACTCAAGTGTACTTAATGAACTGAAATAGGCTAAATCTGAGATGATATCAATGGGAGAAAGAGTGCTGGGTACATCACTGAAGCTGATACTGGATTGTCGCCTGCTGATTAATTATATCATTCAAGTATCTCAGATTTGATGAAGGGACGCAGACCGATTGAATTGTTTCCAGGGGAAGGGGTATAATTTTGTTGGTTTTTAAATAGCCGTATCACCAAATGGAAAAATGAGAGCTGACGTAACAAGAGTAAAAGCAATGCTGTTGTCAAGTATTTTGTCAGATCACACACATCGAGTGGATGATTCAGACAGTTGAGATCCTGGTCATTAGATACAGAGCTGATCCTGATGTTTGTTACATAGGAGACAAGATACAGAGCTTATCCTGATGTTTGTTACCTAGGAGACAAGATACAGAGTTGATCCTGATGTTTGTTCCATAGGAGACAAGATACAGGGCTGATCAGATGTTTGGTACATAGGAGACAAGATAAAGAGCTGATCCTGATGTTTGGAACATAGGAGACAAGATACAGAGCTGATCTTTATGTTTGTTACATAGGATACAAGATACAGGGCTGATCAGATGTTTGTTACATAGGAAACAAGATACAGAGCTGATCCTCATGTTTGAAACATAGGAGACAAGATAAAGAGCTGATCCTGATGTTTGTTACATAGGAGACAAGATACAGAGCTGATCCTGATGTTTGTAACATAGGAGACAAGATACAGGGCTGATCAGATGTTTGTTACATAGGAGACAAGATACAGAGCTGATCCTGAGAGATAAAACATCTTTTTTCAATATATCATGGAAGATGCTGATCCATTGTGTAACAAGGATGACGAAGCATTACAGCCAGTATATAATAAATTATGTCGCCCTGTCTTTGAGATGGTTTTATCTATCCAGATTTCACTTCAGATTACCCTCGTCTTGATACACTATCGTTGTTTAAAAAGTGAAATACTATTGTTTTTATCAAGTAGACCTTCTGATGGCATTGAGTTTTTAAATCCCACCCAAAAATTGTCAGAAACTATCAGGATCAAAGAGATAACATATTTTTATTTTAAACACTTAAAGTAGTGATGTATTTAAGCACTTCACATTTAGTACAACAGAAATACATTATTGCCTGAAAATCTATTTTACTGTTTTTAAGAAACAGAGATAACTTATAACTAGTATATGTAGCTATACTTCTCTCACCACCTTAGGAAATGCAGCAGTTTTGAAATACTCAATTAAAATCTTGGTATTCAGATCTGCTTTTGAAATTTTCTCAACTTTGATATTGATTTCAATTTTTGTTGATGCTTTGAACTCATAATTAGATAAGTATACTTTATGAGTTTGACGGAACAATATTCTGATTTTGAGCTTGACAGGGTTTTAGGAGAACTAGGTTTGTTTGTTCGTTGGAAAATTTTCAAATGCTCATTGACAATTCCCATTTCATGATTTGCAATACAGGGGAGGTTTTTGGAAGAGCGTTGCACATGCATGATCTTTTGGGAAATAACTTATGGTTATTAACGATGAAAGTGTCTTACATTGCAGATCTGGTAGAATGTCTGGTATTCTATATTTGATCCACCATGGTCAATGGGGATTTGTTGACTAAGATTTCAGTTGATAGGTATCGTATAACCTTTGACCTTTCGTAGCTTATCCACCCACCTATGTGTATTATCCTTGACCTTATATATTGTATTTATGGAAAGACGTGGTCACAATACAAGAGTTAATTGGACTGTGAATCATTGGATATTGACAGAACAAAAGCAACTGAGAACAGCCTTTTCTCTGTTACCGATTGTGATTTGTCTGGGAAAAGGTAATTTATGATGGTCATCCATTGGGCTAATCTCCCTCATGTTGAATGCCACAGCAAATAAATTTTGAAATTCAGCGTACCACTAGGCAGTGGTATGGCTTGACTGATGGGGCCGGGGTCAGACAAGATTCCATGAGGGTGGGTAGCAGACACTATACTCCCTTGGTCTGGTTACCTTGAGTGTAACTTGGTCAAACTTTAGAAACCCATGTTGTAAAATTATGGCATGACTGTATGCATGAATATGGGGTTTGCTATTTGTATTAAACAGCATCATACAGCTGTTGAGTGCAGGAAGTTCTTTTTCTATAACAGTTCTATAGCAGTATATAACAGTTTGTCAGCAAGTATAGGACTATATATAGCAAATTGTGTTCCGTAGGACTGCCATGGCTATATATACACAAAGGCTTATATATATATCTCACAGGGACAATACAGGTATATAGCGGATTCTCTAAAATCACAAAACTAGGGCATAATTAGTTTCCTTCATCTTTACATCAAAGAAACATGGACTTGTTCTATACAACAGGAAGGTATATGGAGTCGTGTGTTGGAATTTGTCTTCTGCTGACAGGATTACTCATTATTGGCATTTTAATAGCATATACTCATCGTAGAAATTAGAGATGAAAGAAGAGTTGACCTTTAATTTTCCCTGTAGGTCTGTAATAACGAGTCGTGTTTGTGATATTACCAGGGTAGCCTACAAACTCCTCTGATCTCATCAGATGTATTAGGTTGAGATTACCATTAGGCATGGATAAGGGGTGGGGTGTTGAACTTCAGGATTAGTCTTGAGGGGCGGAGATAAACCAGCTCACTCATTACTTATCTCCCTTGCGTTGATAAATAGCTCCATTGTTTTATCTACAAGATTTAATCATTGGAAACTTGTGTGGTTGTTTGCATCCACTAAAAATCAACAAATGAATTATTGAATGAAAAATATTTTAATATAATGGAAATTTACTGGAAAGGAAGAAGTTCATTGTAGGTTTTTGACCGTTTTTCTATCCTTTTAAATGTTCATGCAACCATATACTATAAAATATTGCCCAGTCTAATATTCGCCTTCAGTGAAGAAAATTGTTTAAGCACACGTCTGTTAACTTTCCCTTTACCGTATGTATGTCACTATCCTCTGTAAATATTATCTCCCCTGTCCTTATTATTCTGCAGTCATTGTGAGGAGACCAAATGGATCTCTCTAATATTTATTTTATTATTTATGGTACTAATACATATTGTGTTGTTTTCATCGTTGTAGGTAAAAGTTGTTTTTGATATTTTTGGTTCATCGACAGCACCAATACATGTTTTGTTTTGTTTTTGTCGTTGTAGGTAAGTGTGATTTGACCATGGACAGGTGTGGTTCTAGGTTGATTCCAGACAACAGACCGCTTTGCGTAAAGAAGTTGACATATCGTAAGTCTATGTACAGATTTGTTGGCAGCATAAAAGACAACAAAGCATCATAATGAGGGATCGAAATCGTTGATACATTTACCACATTCAACAGGTAGAATTTGATAGAAAAAAAATAAAAATAGCAACAATTAGATCCCCTCTAGCAGGAGCACTCATACCTTTTTCAGGGATTTTTTTAAAATATCCGGCTTCCTTGAGGATTGTGGCGATATCCCAGGTAGATTAAAAAACCCTTTCACCACTGTAGACCATAATGGACTCATCTAGATCAATGCATGGTAGAGTCTACTAAAGTTACATAGGGGTGAAAGGGTTAGCTAAGATTTTTTGAAAGCCCAAAATGCTTGCAATTGGAACTAGAAAAAATGTAAATTGATTATGGGTTGTTTAAGTGACATGTATTACGATGAGCCTATCTGATGCTGACCACACCTCAAAGCTTCCATATCGCTGTTAGCTAGGTGTTCAATTCTGGTCATGTTCTACGCTTCATGTTATTGACATCTGTGTCACATTATGTCACTTACGGAGATTTGTGTCAGAGTCAGATCATCAACATGTCATGTGACCTGCAAGGTGTCATGTGATCTGTAATATCACAAGTAACCGTGGTATGGTTTGGTGCCTTTTCTGACGTGTCTCAGATTCCGCCGTTTGTTCCGGTGAGTTGCCTCACATAACAAAGCTCTCCTATTAGTTATATTTACGATGACACCGAGTAGCACAATGGGATGTTTGATAAAAAAAACTAATCATTAGATCTCACTTCATCAATCAATAGTAGAGTTTTCTTTGCGCTTTGGAAAAAGAACCCATGAATTCACTGGAAAGTGATCAGTATTATCCTTGAGAGTACCATCACTTTACCGGAATATGATCCACTGCCACCCATCGCTATCAACAAGTACTTCCTGTCACCTGACCCCACATGTGACTGACACACGACATGATTAACTGTGATTATGGCTGCCATGTTTTATATATGTGGTCGGTATAAGGAAATATAGATTGATATATATATTATACAGTGGGGAGATGTTTTATGCTATACCATGTCAGAGTGTCAAACAAGACTATAATTGCCGCTGCACTGAACAGGTTTAACAAATCAGGCCCTGATTGATTTTACAGCGAGTAATCTTGATCAATCACCCAGCAGTCTTGACCTCCCTGATTGGACGCTTTTCCTAATTTTCTAATTCGATAGGTGAAGGTATCTGAATTGAGGGACTAGATAATAGATCATCCCCAATTAGTAGCGGTCCCAGCTTGTTTCTGAGCAATGCTGACATCTCCGAGCTCCTTACTCAGTTCTCGCAGTCTGTGCCGGTGATTCTTGAGTTTTCAGCAACATGTTCAATAATGTAATACTTACATACGAGTCTGAAAAAAACAAATACTTCAGCACAGAACCGAAAGGATTTCCATTTAAGATACTTATAGAAATATTTAAAAAAAATGTAATGATTCCTTTTTGACACAAAGAGTTTGATTTAATTTGAAAGCAATACTGTTTGTTTTCTGACAATATCATAGAGATATTGTGTGTAAAAATCATCAGACACAACACAACCCATACCGAAAAAAGTTACAAAAAAGTTACTTCTATTTAGGTACAAAAAAGTTATAACTTTTGATGCTAGATTGGAACCTTGTGAGAAGAGAGTTTCAATCTAGTACTAAAAAGTTACAAAAAGGTATTAAAAAGTTACACTCAAACACTTTGTTCAGTTCAATCATTACTTTATTTTCAAACAAAAGGTACACAAAAGTTACATTTAGCCACTAAAGCACTAGTGAAAAAGGTATCATAAAGTTATAACTTTATTTAGTTACTAAAAAGGTACAAAAAAGTTATGCTTTTCTGAGGTACTGAAAAATGGAGAAATCGTATTTGTTAGGTATAACTTTTTAAAGCTTCATAAACCTCTCATGTATTATGAAAAGGTATCAAAAAAAATCATAACCTAACCTTTACTGGATCTGTTGTTTAAATGAAATTCTATTTTAATAGAGTATTCCTTTGAAGTTACTATTATATATCACCTGCTTTCTTGTAGTTATTATCATATAAATAAATATTCCTTTGAAGTAACTATAATATAAATAATTTTCTTTACGTTACTATTATATGAATAAATATTTTCTTTTAGCTACTATTATATAAGTATTTTCTTGAAGTTACTATTTATCATCTAGATATTCTCTTGCACTTACTACATCAAAAATATTTTCTTGTAGTTACTATTATATAAATACTTTCTGTAGTTACTATTATTTTACAATATAATACACAATAATGCAATAAATATACTCTCATGCTGACTTTCAGGGAGTGCCCTGCATTGACTATGACTCTCTCCAGCTTTGACACTAGCATACTCACTTTTATTCTCTGGTATTCACAACTATTTCACATAACCATTCCTAAAATAATCATTAATAGAATATCTCTTGTAAAGTTACAACAAACAATCATATTAATAGTTCTTAAAAGTTGAAATGTCTCATTTGTTCTATGTGGTTGAGTTCCTCCTGGCCAAGCTGACCAAAGCACTGATTTTTGTCCTCATTGAAAACTTGATTTCTGACAGGCCACTTTTCCCATGAATCGCCTCAGCATAATCTGTTGAAAAGCAGATGGTTTAGGAAAAATAGCTAGTAACATAATTGCAACTTTATTAATTCTTTCTTCATCACTTAAAATTCTAGGAATTAATGAATATGAATGGTGAAATTATATTGGTAGCATTTTATGGTAAACTTGCTATTTATTATTCACTGACAGGCACCATTAATCAGTTCAAGTAGCTATAGCGATACTTTTGTAATTTCAGTGATATTACTACTACATAAAGAGAATTGCTGTAGAACTCTTTTCTTTTGTGCTGTTATGAAAAAGTTTTAATTCATAATTACCAATTATTGCTCAAACAATGGTCTGGTTCAAACCTTTCCCAGGTTGACCAGCTCAGTGTTGGTGAAGAACACTGACATCAAATATCTGTCGACCTGTTCCCCTTCGTCTTCCTCTGTGTAGTTTTTATGTGTTTGGGATACACATAAACCCCAGTCCCAGGTATAAGCTCCACCATCTGTCAAGATAAGGAGCAATAACACAATTTACAAAATAATATAATTTTGCAATTAAAATGAGTCTCCTAAACAAGCAGGAAGTAAACAAGAAATTAAAGACATGTTTACCTCTAATGTCTTATCTTGACACAACACAATAGCATTGTAACAGTTGATCGGATTGCTAATATATTTACAATATGTTGTAAAGAGATTCAAAATGAAAAGCTTTTCAGTTCATTGTGAGTTAATGGTATATAATATCTATATAAATGTAATAGCAAAATCTATCTAAATGTAAATACCAGTGCATTACTTATTTGTTGGCTTTGATCTGTTTTATTTTACCTTAAATACCTCCCCAACAAGAGCCGGGTTCAAAGTCAAGAGATCCACTTTGTCTCTGACCATTGGACCCAAATGACCTTGACCCTTAATTATAACCCAGTGACCATGATCTTTGGTCAGTTGACTTATTCTTTATTTCCGACCAACTTTGCTTTATAATACCATAACAAAATGTTCATCAGTAAAAAGTGTCATAAAGAAATGTTCACCAGTGAAAAGATACTAAATTTGACCTTTACCATTGATCTTGAATTAAGTCATGTCATTAAATGCTCATTCATGAAAAGCTACAAAATTTGACCTTAACCTTTGATCCAGTGACCTTGACCTATGACCTTTGGTCAGTTGATTCCTTGTTGAATTCTGATCAACTTTGCTTCATCATGTCATAATAAATTGTTAAGCAGTAAAAAGATACAAAATCTGACTTTGACCTTTGATCCAATGACTTTGACCTTCGATAAGTTGATTTCTTGTTGTATTGTGACCAACTTTGCTTCATGATGTCTTTACAAAATGTTTACCGATAATTTAAGAGCAAAAAAAAAATGTTTAATGTTAAAATCCAATATGGCTGATTAGCAGCCATTTTGATTCAGATCTGCCGAAATATTACCAAGCAGAACTAGGATGCATGGGAAATCATCATGTAAATTTTTTAAAAAACTTACACCATTTACTTCCATCAATATTGTACAAAAGAAAAAAAATGGACAGACAGACGGACAACCTGATTACTATAAGGGAACATACCCGCATCTTCGATGTGGGGCCCTAATAATTGTAGAAATCAAAATTCCAAAAGAAAGCCATTTTTATTTCAGCTTGTAACCATATAAAGGCTGTCAAATTTCAATAAGGTTAGACAAAAGACAGAGGAGTCTTCTGAGATTACAAAAGCTTAAACAAAAGATCACAAAATCAGTACCTTAAATCAATGAACTCACCTTTGTTTGATTTGTTTTCGGCACTGATTCTCTTTGCAGCAGGGGGTTGAGGGGGAGGTTCATGGACCTCTATAACAGACTCATGAGGTGGAGCTGAGAATTCTTCATCTGTTGTTTCTGCCTGTATTTTCCCCCATCAGTGTGCACAGCTCTTGTTATCATCTAGAAAAAGAGAAAATATTAGAAAAAAATGTGATTTAAAAAATTGGAATTCTCTAATTTAACTGATGTATATACTGAGCTATACATAAAGGTTTCTGTAGGGAACAGGGTAAGGACATGCAGTGTGGAAGGAGAGGGATCATGCAACTTTACTGTGGAATATTTAAAATGGCACACTTCAATTTTTGAAGAATTTTTTTTTTCCCTTTCAAGTCATAGGAATATCAAGTTATTTTAATAACACAAAACAAGAAGCATAAATATCAGTTTTATCAAGTTGAAAGAATTCAAAATTTTACTCAAAAAAAATGAAATAAAATTCAATATGTTTTCAAAGGACGTCATTAAACAATATTTGATGAAGTATGCAGAAGTTGAACAGTGCCTGCTACTTGCATGCCATTTGCTTAAAAAACATTCAGATATATCTCTTTAAATTTCCTTTTTGAAAAGTTTTTAATCTTTTTAACGATATATGAAGATTATAAAAACAACATCCATTGTACTGCTCACATTTCTATTTTAGGTACTCTTACGTTTCAATTCAAATAGGTGAAGAAAATCATAGGAAATTTAGAAATTCCAAAGCTATTTAAGATTAACAAAAAATAAGTAAGCAACCATTTAAGTAGAAATTATTCAATCTTAAAATATATTGATAGGAAATTAAGATGCATTGGCTTTTAAATTTCTGTTATTTCATGTCATGAAGGAGAAATTCCAATAATGATTTCAATATTTGTAATGTGTTTGTTAACTTTATAAAAAACGAAAAAGTGTATACTTGTACAGGAAAAATATATATTCGGCACGGGGTTTGAGTATATATTAAGCTAGAAATTAAACATCACACTGAAATATCCTTCCTTTCCCTGAAGAACAAAGAATAAACAAATATCGAAAATCTTATTATACACCGAAACGGATTCTGGTAAGTAGATCTACTTTCCGAATTGTATACAAATATAGTAGCTCAGTAAACGAAAAATGTAATCGGTACCGAAATAATCGGTGTTTTTTAACAGATAGTACTGCCATCTGCCCATCTCTAAAGATCAAACATATAAGAAAAAAATATACATCGTCTCAGTCATGGTACTGTATTTATTTAATAAATTTGATATGTTTACTCTGCGTTTTGTATTGAATCCTTTCGATGAAAATACAATTGATGGCTTACCTGAAATATTCCCTGAAATGGCGACGATCTTCCCATGATATTCCCCAGAAAACCTGGGATTCATGAAGGATTTCATCAGCAAATGCGTATATACCAAGCTCTTTCACGGACGTTCCAATGTCTTCAAGGATATGATGAAGTAGGTATCGTCTTTCCAGTTAACCAAAACACGTTCCAATATTTTGTTTACTTCTTGTGACTCGCCGGGTTAGAGTTCAAAATCTAGAGGTCGATCGAATACAAAATTTACCCGCGCGCTTTTCATTGGCCAATTTGATAAGGCTATTTATAGTCACGCGAGATTAATTTTTCGCATAGGGCGTCGCTGCAATAACGATAAAGTCCTACATCATATTAATCATAACTATTTATTGTTAAATACAAATAGTATGGACACAACCATAATAAATAAAAACAAAAAATATTCCCTTTGTAACAATAACCAAGCAGCCGTCGTAAGTTGTTTACGACAATAACGTAAAACCTTTGGAACGATTTCCGGCACCATGCTGTCGTTACAAATGTATGTCTCGAATTTGACTCTTTTTCAACGGAAACACGGGAAATCGACTTCTAATGCAATTGAGAAACTATTGCTTAAATGATTAAATACACAGGTCTTCCTTCTGAAGTAATATTTTCATTGAAATCGGCATGATTTTCTCACATGATTGGTCAAGGTAACCGTGAATATTTGTGAAAGCATGCTCGTTGTCTTATCGGAATTTGTGTTCAATTATTTTAATTTGATATACAGTCCTACAGCAATTTACTGCACCACATGTTTTGTTAAGACCAAAATGTATGACCAGCAAGCGATGGTCGATCTATTGTTTTCCGCTGACTGGGGTGAAGCGAGGTGTGAAAAATTTACCTAAAGTGGACCGATGATTACCTCGGGCTATGTACAGTTAGCCGGACCTATTACGTAATTGTCCAGGTGTTTCACATGGACAACTTACTTTTAAAATCAATTCACAGCAGAAAAAAAAACATCATAATAAGCGGGTTCCTACCTTTGACCATATAATGATAAATGATATTTTTTTGCCTAGTTAAAGAACGAAAAAATGGGTACATGGGGGGAAAATCTCATTATAACCGATATTATATATATGTATTTACATAATAACTGGGTTCCACTGTACCAAAAATGTTCCAACTTTAAAGTTACAAAGTTTTTCACAAGAATTGGCATTGTTTTCTGAGTCCAGAAAAGGTACAAAAAGTTATACCAAAAATATTCAAAGTTTTTCACCAGCATTGCAATTATTTTCTAAGTCCAGAAAAGGTACTAAAAGTTATACCAAAAATATGCAAAGTTTTTCACCAGCATTGCAACTATTTTCTAAGTCCAAAAAAGGTACAAAAAGTTATACCAAAAATATTCAAAGTTTTTCAACAGCAGTGCAATTATTTTCTAAGTCCAGAAAAGGTACTAAAAGTTATACCAGAATTTTTTAAAGTCCAGAGAAGTTACAAAAAGGTACACTAGTAAAGTTTAAGTTTAAATTAAGGTATCGAAAAGTTATAACTTTTTTGTACCTTTTATCAGGAGTACAAAAAAGTTACTGAAAAGGTACAAAAAAGTTATACCTATTTGTAACTTATTTCGGTATGGGAAATATTGTGTGTACTTTAATTTTGTCAGACACTCGATCTGATCACAGAAATTTTGTGTGAATTAACTCAATTATCAGATATATCACTGAAAGATTGTGTGTCCTCACTGTCTGAAATAGGTATCACAGAAATATAATTGTGTGATATCACTGAAATATTGTTCGTCCTATCACAGAAATATTTGTACCAATTTTTTAGGACTTCAAGCAAATGATATATTTGGTATAGGACCCGGAGGGGGAGGGAGGGGGAGGAGGAGGAAGAGGAGTGGATAGGTATAAAAGGGTTTATTTGTAACAGATTTTTTGTTAGAAGACAACATGAGACCTGTGGTGCCTTTGTACTAAGCCTCTATTGAGCTGCGATGGAGGTTTTTGTCAACGCTTCTCTGCATCACTCGAGAGCTTGAGGGAAGTTTTATTTGTAAAGACCCTGGCGCAACAGTTTTATTTGGGTACAGGCATTAAAGCAGGCATTGATTTAATTAGGAGAGTATGCCTCAGTATAAACACTCGACAATTAATAGCTAATATTTCTGGTGCTATAGCAAATACTCCGAAATGTTGTGTAATGAAGTGAGTAAAGAGCTTTGCTTGTATTGTGAGCAATTTCGGGTTTGTCTTCAAAGGAAATCAAATTGATCACAGGGTTGGGGTTACGTTGCATGAAATGGGGCGCTATCCTGTGTATGAAAATGGAATGTTTGTCAGATCAATAGTGATTGTTAATTACATCGGTGCCAATAGATATGTAGCACCATTGTCGAGAGGATCACACGTTTACGTTTAGAGGCATCACAGTCAATGTTTAATCCTTACTTTGATTTTAAATATGAAAATCCTTTGTATGAGCCAGTGCATTGTAAATGTTCATAGAAATGAAACGTGGGAAAATAGATATCATTATAATGAAATCCTTTTGAGATGTTTTGTAAGCAGCTGGTAATGAAAAAACTTCATTGATTCATTAACAAACCACATGTTTAACAACTAACTATACATTCCTGTTTCCTGAAGGAAGTTATTTCTAAAAACATTGATTCTCCAGAGTTTTACCAAAGTATATTTTGAAACCAAATAATTGAACTGTACAAGTTGCGTTTATTTTGGCACGTAGTTACGAGTTGTTTGGTGCTAATTGTCTGTTTCACCTGACCAGTGTCTAAAGGTACAGGAAACAGATGTTGAATCAGTGGGGGAAGGTGAGGATTCTCTCTACAAAAACTATACAGTTAGATCATAACTCCCCAGGGAGCCATCCATCCCACTTACAGCCCAGGTTTCATTTTACTTCCTAAAGATAACTGCGCTGTGTAATTATCACCTAAAGTCAATCGTTATAAAGCACTCATTAACCTCAGTTTACAGGTGCAAAATTCTACTTTATCTCAACGACTGTGTCATTCCTGCTAGCTTTTATCACACTCTGGTAATTTCAGTGGCAGTGTTTTTCAAGTTGACTTCCTCTTTGTAATTGACTGAAAATCCAGTTTGGTTTCAATCTCCGTTATTATGGGGTCTTAGTTTGTGTTTCAAGCAGTTGCAATTTTATTTTCAATTACGCTTTTGCTGCCGTTTTGTACAGGTTAACAAGTAAATGCCTAGCTGCGGTAAAGCCTATGCCAGCATCAGTATCCATCCAAAAGTCGTCCTTGTTATCCCATTTCATGGCCGTTTTGATTTCCAAAGTCAACATTCCAGGGTGAACCGATCTTCCTGTGGTGAAGGCGTTACAGTGTAACCCTATATGACCCAGGAACTAAGTGGTTTACCCCAACTGTCAGGCTCGGAGGTTGGAGGGCGAAACCAGAAAATATTTATATGATTATCGCTAAAGGTTATCAAAGATTCCAGGGGAACGTAGATGGTTTACACACTAAACAATGTGAGTTCCTGCTCAGAATGAAATTATATCTTGAAGAGATCATCGAAGTTATAACCCTTTGTGTATAGAATTAAATAAATGGAGTTAAAATTTGATTGTTGGGGTCAGAAGTTATATTTTCTGAAGTAACTGGTCACTCTAGAAAACAGGTATTTTAAAAAGTGTCATATAACAAAAACTACTTCTAAACCTCAGGAAGTATCAATCATTCAGAACCAACAGGATTATCAAGAGGACAGTCTCTCACTAAGAATTACAAAGTATGTACAGGGAAGCTAATAGAGACTCAAACTTTCTCTCAAACATTCAAAATTGAGTCAAACTTTGATTGTTTCAGCCCTGTTAAATTTCTCCCATGTTTTCGGAGTATTTACTGATGTTTGTGATATATTGTTCTCTTGGATTGAGCATATTTGAGATAATAAACGGATTAAATGCATGAATATTTGGTATTCCATCATCCCACTAGCTGATCTTTTATCGTGGACAGAGATCAGCCATGTAACAGAGAGAACAGCAGACTTGTAAATCCAGTGTCTAACCTTGGCAGCTCGCTCTTAGTGCCTGTAGGGGTAATTTGGTGATCAATGCTGTAATCGCTTATTAAGGAGCCTTGCCCCAAACCCTTTTGATGGATGGACCGGGCGATAGGGGAGGCTACTCCGCCACTATCACACCCAAGAGATATAAAAGCCTTCAACTGCCAATTTTCTTCTTCCTTCTTTTAAATTTTCATTCATTCGTGTAGTGTATCGGAGACAGTTTTGACACATGTGGTAGTTGTTAAACCTCGCCCAGCTCTGTAATGTTTGGCTGTAAAGTCATACTCGAAGCTGATGCTACTTTAATTTTTGGATTATAGCTGTTTGATTATAGAACTCCCAAAATGCTTAAACATTGGTTTATGTAACAGATAAATCTGTGGTTTCAGGGGTACCATGACAAGATGTACACGATAGCTTTACTGCTTTTTGAATATCACCTAATTCAGTTAAGCTCAGTGATCCCCTGTCATCTGGACAGCAGCAGCAGCATGCGTTTCTTCAGAAAACAACAGCAACGATTTGTACTTTGAATTAACAAGGGTATTGTAAGTTTTTGACCCGATTCCAGTTTTTTAAAATTTCCTGAAGGGTTTGTGAATTTAGGGAAGAAGAAATGGTTTAAGTTTAACTATTGAGGTATGAATTTGATGGCTTTTGATTTCTATTAGAAATGTATCACTGCCTTGTAGTAAATAGTACGAGTATCCTTTCAAATACTGTGACATTTTTGACAAGAGTGTGACAACAATTTCATGGATCTCGCACAAACATTTTGTAAACTATTATAATACATAGCATGATGATTGAAAAAAAGTGCTTCTACAATGGTTTTTGTGTTAAAATGATAGTTGTCAGATAGGCTTGATTATCTGGATTTTCTCATTCTGAGTAAACAGTATTATGTAGGTTTTTGTTTTGTTTTCTATTTTGTATTTAACCCTTTCACCCCTAGGCAACTTTAGTAAACTCTACTATGCTTTGATCTGGATGAGTCCATTATGGTTTACAGTGGTGAGAGGGTTAATTCTAATTGAGGTAAAACTATCTGGACAAACCACATCAGGTTGTTCTTAGCACTAAAGCATTGGAAGTCAGAATTTTCCCTCCCCCAAATAAACCAATAATTCATTCATTTAACCTGGCCTATTAACATTCCCCTGTTGCGATTATATGAATGTATATATGATCGTGATCTAATCTCTATTTTTTATACATGTGGGTGTTCTGCCATGTTTCCTATACGGCACCTGACACCTGAGTCAGTGCTGTTAGATAGCCCTCCCCTTTTTATCAGCAGCTTCCCCATCCCATTTTTTTAGTCTTATCTAAGGAAATTATGAGAATATGGAGGTAGTGAATCAAATTATAAACCCCTCCATCTTAGTGGTCATGTGACACTTTATCAAACATCATAGCAGTCATGTGACCTTATATCTAACATCTAAGAAATCATGTGACTCCATATCATACATCTTGTCAGTCATGTGACCTCATATCTAAATTAAAAATGGCAGGTATAAATTGGATTGTGAATTACTGCCCCGTTACATTAAGATATGTATGTGATAAGAAAGGGAGTTGACTAACCCCCAAAAGGTTCACTCCTTGTATGAGTCTGGGAGGGATTCAGTGCCGGTTAACCCTTTTGGCGTTCTTTGATGCTTCAGTTGTTAACTATTTCAGACTGAGAACTAGCTTGCCACTATGATAAGGGTGATAAAAAACCTATTTGAAGTTGCCACATTACAATGTGATTTCCATCTAAATTGGAGCTTGAATAATTCTTCTCTAAAACAGACCATCTTGTAAGTCTTTAACTGTACTGTTAAACACAGTATCACAAAACTTTTCTATTCTGAACAAAACATTCATGTCATTGTGTTCCTAAAACATTAATTGATACAAGTTCTATGTTAATGTTCCAGAGTGTGTGGTTAAATAATTCTTTCAAGCGTTGTTCACACGTGATTCAAAGGAAAATAAAGGAAGCTTGCCCCATAATACAATATAAAAAAAAAAAAAAAAAAGACTAGTTGACCGAAAATGGGTTACAAGGTTTTGGCGTGTAATGGTTGTGTTTTTAAATATAGATGATGGTAGGGTGGCCCAAAGGAGACAAGCTCCCATCAGACAGGGAGGAGAAAATCTTACCTATATTGTCAAATAAAGTAGGATGTAGCCTGAGGAAAGCTAGAGAGGAGGCAGGTGATTGGCCGATCGGACGTCTGGTCTCGGCCAAGCCATCAGGTGATTGGCTGATCGGACGTCTGGTCTCAGCCAAGCCATCCTCAGATTGGCACAAGTTCAAGGGTACCGTTCACATGCAAATTACAGGTTACCATGGAACCCTAGTAACAAAGTACCAATCAAGGGGAGCATAGAGGGACAGAAAACCCAACACTAGGCCATCATGTCGGGCAGCCCCTAAGGTTTAATTGGACACTAGCTTATCATGTAGGTAGCTTGTCAAAAATTCCTCCACTTTGATTCGGCTATGTGCTCATCTGCTAAGTTTTTGTCTGAGAAAGGGGGATTATATGTGACAGTTTAAGAATGCTGTTAGAATTTCAAGACTTGAGTTCAGCACATAGAGTCTCATACTAAAAGTTCTTTTCCAAGGGTATTGTGATGGTTTACATAAGCACAGATGTTTCTTAAATACTCGAGCTAAGACCTTTAGATAAGCAGGAAATTATACTGAATCTTGAGTAAAAAAAATTCATTGGAATGTTAAAAATGAAGAACTGGATTCTTCTTCAGCATGTACAGTTTATTCAGGCTCCAGAAATTTTAGTCAACAGTGGTATGTTTTAGATCATTTTGAAAGTGATTTTTTTTTTATAGGAATTCAATTGATATACTTTTTTTTTTTCAAAAACCTAAGCGTGCAGACTAATGAGGTTACACTTTACATAGATAAGACAGTTGTGATAACAGGTCAGATGTTGAGGAATCTATTGATCATTATATGTGTGTCAAGTGTATTACAGTATCCTGGAACACAGACTTGTTAAGTAGGATGGCAGCTTCAGTCCGATTCTCACTACAAACCAGGGGGTTGTAACTATACCATCATATATATATAAAGCTAGAGTGCATGTGATGTCCTGGAAGTCACTATAATGACAGAACAACAGATTATTTCATGGTCAGTTATTTTCTGTGCCCAAGCTATCATCTGCTCCGTTAATTTTGTCGTCACCGCACTGACGTGGTGAAGCTGACAGTCTCTCATGCATGTAATCGTGTTGTATTGAGCTGATCACATTTGCCCCTCATGCCAATAGCCAGTCAGCTAAGCTACTTAGTGACTGGACATTTCACAGACAAGATCATTTTAATGGCAAATTATGACACGTCATTTACCTGCAGATGAAACACCTAATTATTATCAATAGAGAACAAATCTTGAAAATCTTAGCTGATTTGTCAAGCTATCAATACTTAGAATTAGATCAATAACTGAGCAAAGTGTAGTATGCAATGGGTACTCTAATATATAATTTCAATGCCTTGTCAGCTTCATGTTGCTTACCAGGTTTTTGACTCATGAAAAGATTACTCAAGTGCAACCTCAATAATGCAGGACATTTTTTTTCAAAAAGTTTATCCATAGATCCATTTCATTTTGATGAGTGCCTTCAAATGTATAGATATCATAAAATGATTTTAAACATTAGAAAGACAAAACGGACTTAAGATGAGAGAATTTTCTAATAAAGTTTCAAGAGATATGACAATACCCATAAAAAAGTCCTGTGTTACAATAGAGATTGTGTTATAGACCTTGAAGGGTGTAATTATGCGTCACTCTCTATTATGTGTATGTAGTTTGAATTGGTTGGGCTGACACATAGACCTGCATGTTGTCCTATGTTGTCCGGGGTCCTCTGCCACATCAAATATCAACAATAGCTTGATTTGGAAAGAGCACACATGCCTCTATCATAACGTAAATCAAATAAAAAAATAAATAAAGTACATCAACTTGCTGAATTCAACCCTCCTCTGTCAACAGTTGGACGGATGATTTTTTGACTATATTGATATTTCTATCCCTCCTTCCCAATTGGTTATATCTAATGAAAATTAATGCGGCCTCGGATGTATTATATAGAATTCTGTTAGAATCCCAGAGATACTCGTTCAATCCCTTTCCATGCAAATCAAATCAAGAATTAACCATCATGCATGTAGGTGTATTTCCTAATGGTCGGGTTATTAACTCGACTGTTACGAGGGATCGGAACAGTCCCTGATGTCTCCCTCCTACTCCAATATACCAAGTGACTCATAGAAACGCGAGGCTCTCCAGTTGAACACTTCGTTGCGTAGATATATTGAAAATTACATTATGTCGCTTCAATAAGCCTGAAAAACTCAAGATTGTTGCCGATGGAAGCTAAATGCCAAAAAAAACGTCGATGGCATATTGAAGGAGAAATATTTTTTAACCATATTGGTTAATCTTGGGGTAAAATCTATTGTTGTGAGCAACGGCAGAATCCAGTAGCGGCAACAATTGAACAACAACTGCGCGGGGAGGAGATGAGTATTGGGCCGATTCAAGTTCTCACAGATAATAACAGCACTGTAGCAAAATGATTCCTACAATTTTATTAGGAAAATTGAATTAACAGAGTAATTTGGACTCCCCTCTATTACCAGTACACTATTCTCTCAGTACTCTTAAAGGGCATATTGTTTCTAAGTAAATGTGATGAATGATGTTACCCACCTAGATTGTTCAGTGAGGGTTTGGGGTGTGTAAGGTGCTCTTCAGTAGAAATAATAGCAGTTTATGGACTTCTTGGCACAAATTTAATGTGTTGCTTTAGGTATAATACGCTTCACTGTCAGAGAGCCAGACTTACCTTAATTGTGAGGTAGTACTAGTGGTATATAGCTCCTACTCAGTGTTGAGAGCTAGAGAGTCCAAGCACTCTCACTTATTTACATTTCTGAAGCTTTCGATAATTTGATTGTTTCATCATTGAGCAGTTTACAGTCGAGATTTAACCCTTTCACCCCTATGTAACTTTAGTAGACTCTACCATGCATTGATACGGTTGAGTCCATTATGGTCTACAGTGGTGAAAGGGTTAAATATTGTTGGCACATCAATCTCACAGTCTTTTCAAGTGATATTTGTGAGACAGTGGTTTTCAATTTCAAGAATATTTTCTTATTTTCAAACACAATGAGATTTGATTGCTTTTATGAAATTCTAATTGCTTTGGATATCAGAATATTTACAATAAGATAGAAATCATTACAGAACAAAACACGTGTTGCACTGAATATTATGATATTTCACAATGTTGTTCTTTTTGGCATTGTCAATATTCTGTGTGCCTCGCAATATTTCAGATGAAATTGCATCCAATACTATTTCCTTCATTCACAAATGACAAATATTTCAAACATAAACCATATTTGAGGACAATGAAATGCTGGCTTATTTTACATTAGTATTGGAGGGGTGAACAGGAATACAGACACGCGGCCCATGTCAGGAAAACTTAATTTTTGTTTCAAAGAACAAATATACTTTATGAAGCGTTGAAAAATTCCACATTACTATTAGATTACAACTATTGGTATAATTAGTGATATTTTACCATAAACACAATAGCTCTTAAGAAACTGATTCTTCGTTCTAGCAGAATTAGAAATTATTTATTACAAAATTATGGATAAAGTTGATCATGTAGAATGAAATGCGAACTACCATGTAAATATCCTTAATTATGATGGTTAAACCTGAATTTCCTACAGTAATAATGATAACGAAATGGAACATCCGGGGTAAGTAATAGGATTGGTAATACTGGAGAAGCTATTCAGTGTTAATTTTCCTCTGGTTTAATATCATTAAAACGTATCACATGGCAGCTTAGGTATTAATTATTAACAACTATAAAATTGTGCTCCTGTTATGCAACTCTATAGCTGGTCCCAAGGGTTTGAGCCGTAAATTTATCACCATTTGTCTGGTGTGTTGGCTGCTCAAAGTCAGCTTGAGAGTTTTATATACTGAGGCTGTCTTTTTGATGGGTTTGAAGACAGACTGACATCAAAGTCCTTTGGTGGCTTTAGGTTCTAAAGCTGGTGTCAATGAAGGTAGAAAATGTCCACATCTCTTCTCAGAACTCTAGAAATAGGAAGGTTCATCCTCCTACAGATGTGAGCGTAAGTACGAGTCACGAGGCGTTGGACGACTCATCAACGAGGTAAATTATGCTGTGTTATTATTCTAAGCATTAGAACTTTTCAATCTAGATAATAAACCATATATAACATGAATTGTTGGAGCCTGTATGATTGAAAGTCTGGGTCCTTCAGGATACCATTGTCAGAACAATACACTGATTAGAATGGTGACATTTTCACTAGTGTACGCCTCAAAAACAGTTCCCTTACTGAATCCCAGGCAACTTTATATATATAGATGGCAGGGATTAGACAAGCTATATTATGGTAATTGCTAAAACCAGGATAAATTGTTAATCTGAAAGGAACTGCCAAGATTTATACTCAAAATCGATTCAAATTATGGCATATTTCTCCCCAATAAATGTCAAAAGTAGGTGTACATGGTGCCCCGGAATATTAATTGGTTATTGTCAGAATTATCCTTTAATGTTGTAAAACAAAACAATCTTTTAGTGTTGTATGATAAAAAACCCTTTAAATATCATATATGACAAAGCTATCCTTAAAAGTGTTTTATGACAAAAATATCTGATGCTGCCTACTATTTTTATGTGGAGGAAGACCTTGTTTTCATAATAGATTTTAATTATTTTCTATTATAGTTGAAATGAATCTCCATTTGAGTGTAGGCAGTTTTAAGTGTGAAGACCTCACAAAGTGAATAGGCATATAACCCTTAATGTGACTGGCACACGGATCCAGTATTTCATGCTGGTTAATGGTTTTCTAATGCTCGGCCTTGGTGCAGACTTAACATCATGTGATGTAATGTTTTAACAGTTTCCAAGGTTACAAATGAAAAACTATTCAGAAAAACAACTGTAAAGCTAGCTGTGGGACAGTGACCCCTAATGGTAACAGTTTTCAAGGTTGATCAAAAGAATCGGTCTATTAAGACTGGGCCAGTGTATTTTATAGTACTGTCTCTGAAAAAAGAGATTGACCAATCAGATTTAACAACTCAGACATCATCCTCAAGGTTACAGATGTACATTTTTATACATCTTTATTGGTCTACTCGTAAGAAGAGGTTGTCCAGCCGTATGTTTTTTTTCTAATCATTTCCATGGTGACAAATCAAAGTAGATTTTGAGACAGACAGCACCAGTCAGGTTAGGTTGCAATTACTTTAAATGGTTTCATGGTAAATAAAATAGAAGCTCTCTTTAAATTTTCAACAGTTAATTCCTAGGCAAGCTTACAAGTGTGGAACTTGACTTTTTTTTTTTAAGTTACCGACTTCAATCATCCAATTCTTTACACCTCTGCTTTCTCCGTTTTAGTTCCATTCCACTACATGTACAAGTCTTACTTTAGATGGTTTTCAAGGTAACTCTTGTTCCCACTCACTTTCTCACTTATATTTCTCCTTGACAGAAACGATTGGACCATGACCTTTAAACGGTTTCCAAGGTAGCAAACAGGTTAAAGTGTTTCCTCACTGATGTCTCTGAGACAGGACACATAAGACAAATCAGAACTGTAAGCTAGGTTACAAGGAGCTATGAGACCTGTATTAGTTGGCTAGCTAATGTATAGTTGTCTTAGGAGGTACAAGTACTGGGCTTCTTTTTGTGGTCTAGCAATGTTACTCTGGGGTACTAGTCCAATGTTACTCCGGGGGACTAGTACAATGTTACTTTGCGGTACTAGTCCAATGTTACTTTGCGGCACTAGTCCAATGTTACTTTGCGGCACTAGTCCAATGTTACTTTGCGGTACTAGTCCAATGTTACTTTGCGGTACTAGTCCAATGTTACTTTGCGGTACTAGTCCAATGTTACTTTGCGGTACTAGTCCAATGTTACTTTGCGGTACTAGTCCAATGTTACTTTGCGGTACTAGTCCAATGTTACTTTGCGGTACTAGTCCAATGTTACTTTGCGGTACTAGTCCAATGTTACTTTGCGGTACTAGTCCAATGTTACTTTGCGGTACTAGTCCAATGTTACTTTGCGGTACTAGTCCAATGTTACTTTGCGGTACTAGTCCAATGTTACTTTGCGGTACTAGTCCAATGTTACTTTGCGGTACTAGTCCAATGTTACTTTGCGGTACTAGTCCAATGTTACTTTGCGGTACTAGTCCAATGTTACTTTGCGGTACTAGTCCAATGTTACTTTGCGGTACTATACTCCAATGTAGTGGACTCACTATATAAGTCACTTGGAAGAACTAGGTCTCTTTCGATGGTCTAGAAGATTTACTTTGAGACACTGGTCCCATTTGTAGGTTACTTGAAGGTATTAGGCCTGCTTTGATGGACTCGGTATATTACTAGAAGGAACTAGACCTACTTTGGTAGGCTAGGATAATAGAATCAGATTGGTTGGCCTCAAAGCTTGGAACACTGGGTCTAAGTTTGCTTAGGTGAGACTTTCAAATGTCCTAGCTTCCTCATTACCATCAACTGTTGCTGGTCATCATGACTAGAAGTGAGTTCATCTTCTTAATTAAAAGAAGATATAGTTTTAAAAACTTTTGTGATCACAGTACATCTTAACACCAGTCAAAGTGTCTGCACATTAAATTGTAATGGAAAACAAATATTATTGGTGCTAGTTCTTAAAGTATGTGATAAAGCTCTTTACTTTGAAAGCAAATCCGTTTAATTAAGGTGAAAGAATTATATATTTTCAGGTTTAAGACTCAAGCCACTATTTTTGCATAAAAATGCTGATTGAAGTATTTAGTTGAATTCCAGCCATATCCTAGCATCACAGCTGAAGAATGTAATCAAATCCGTAATAATTTCTTTCCAAATTAATATTTGTTTTGAGGGTGAATATGGGTACATTCCAGTAAATCACATAATCTCATAGAAAACATTATCCTTCATTAGTTTTATACTTCTCTAAATAGCTCTGGCCAAATGGTAGTCTAAACATTTGATCACGATACCTTTGATTAAGATACTAACATTTAACATATTGAACTGACTATTTGAATATCTCATACAGTGTTGTCAGCTTGCAAGAGATTGGACATTTATTTAGACTAAAATATAGTTGATAAAAAAAACTTCATTTGAATAACATGAATACTGGAGTATTCTGTTTAATAAAAATTCTCCACAGTTTTTGTCACTCTTCTCTTTGACACGACCACAGCCTCACACTAGATGACATTACAATGGGGAACGACTGGTGCACGGATGCCATGACGGTCGCCACGACGCAGTTCTTAACAAAGGGGAGAAACACTACAAGCAAGGGAGGAAATTGATGATCAATGTTCTGTCACCATCATGAAATATACGTCCCTTGTCATATGTCAGTTCTAACATGTCCGTCTGTCTATCAGTGTAAGCTCTCTTAACTTCTCGTCCCCATCCATCGTCACGCCAACACAAAGGGCCTTCAACCAATCCAAGTGATGGTCATGTTTTGTTACGGTATCCAACTAATTGTTTGAAATCCATTGTCCATCAGTTTAAGCATTTCGAAGGGAAACCTGATAGTTTCAATAGAAAATTGCTGCTCTCCCCTCATGCTTTACCGAGTTGATAATAAGGGGTTTCCTCGATTTAGATGGCCCAGTTCCCTCCCCTTTGTCTCACGGTTGATTGCAAATTTTGTGATAATTACACGCTACAGATCTCTCCAGCTCATCTTGTGAGTGAAATATTTCCCATAAGGCTATCACTACTTCGTAAATCTAACCCTGCGGCTACTTTTCTGTAAGTGAGGAGTTCCTTTTTTCTCCACACCAGATGGCGGTCAGTTGAATGTCCAGTTCTTGCCACTGTATCCCAACACGTTTTGCTGATGGCTTTGATACAGAATCAATTTTCATTAAAGGTTCATGTTTGATCTCATGTTTGTCCAGTATTCATTAAAGAATCTCGGTAGCACATATTGGAGACTAGATGACAATCTGACTTAAACTTGTAGCACGTTGTGACAGTAATCGACTAGCAGGGGGTGATTGGTAGTCGGTTCGGGCATGGGTCGAGGGTCATAGTTTAAATGGATTAATATTCAAATGTGATGAGTTTCTCGTGTCAGGCTGTCTTGGAAACCATGACTTCTGAGATATGTCTTTGTGTAAAAATTAACAATTAAGCACTCGGAAGGAAACCAAATGGATCTTTTTTTCTTCCGGGAATAACAGGCTGAGGGGATGTTACATTGTATTAGAATTTTAAGGTTATTTATCATCTGGTGTAAAACAGATGTAAAAGTGAAAATGAAACAACTTATATATACTTTATTCCCAATGTTCACAGATAATTACACTTCTTTTTTTCTGTTTTTATTTTCAAGGACAAATGTAATCTACATTAACTGTTAATCTTCAGATTATCTGCCAAAAACAATTAATATAATAAGTAGGAAATGAAATGCAAGCATTGCGAGTAGTCCGATATGTTATTTGTGGCATACAAATATCATTAACCCTTATTTGTAAGGTTCAGAGTTACCGATAGGATTTAAAGATTTTCCAGTGATGTTACAACATTTCTGATTGGATTAGAGCCGTACTTGGTCACAGTTTAAACGATGTTCAGGGCAATTTATATTGTCAGGAGTTACGCATTTTCTGGAAGACAGATTTCTCACATTTCTGTGATGTAATCGGAGAAAAAGCATCGCTGATTGAAAATCAAATCATCTCATTTCCTTGGAAACCTTGAGGAAAGTGTCCATTTCTACACCTAGGCCTCGGAAATGTTGACAAATTTCTTTTTTCCTGATTTTGGTTTGCCAAGCGGTGACTATTGAGAAGTTAATTTAATAGGTGCTATTCTTTGTTTCTAAGGCGTTTATTGTCAGAAAGGTGTTACCAATTTTGGCCAACAGCAGTGTATGAATCGTTTCTAACTGTGGAACATAAGACCGAAATTCTTAACGCTCCGTGATACGTACTCGGTTATACAAGAAACAGGATTAAACGTGTCACTTTAATTTTGAAATTAGTACTTTATGAAAGCAAGTTGATGCACCAAAATTGAATTCTGTTTTTCTTAAGAATTAAATGTGCTCTGTCTTGAAAATTTCATTTTCAAAAGTAATGTGATTTTGTTGTAACTGCCTGGTGAAGATTGCTTTGATACCTTTACACAGGATATCATCAACTGACAGGAAAAACAAGAAATTGTGCAATCTGTACAAATCTCATCTATTGATCTTGTTGAAAGATGATACTCAAATTAATTTGTTTACTTGAACTCAAAACAAATTGATGTCACTTTTCTGCCAAGGCTACTTTAGCACGGTGAACATTGTAATAATGGAGAAACGTAAGCCCTAGCTGGTAAACACCTTTCATACAGACAAGCTAGGATTGTTTTTACCACCAGGTAAAACCCAACCATACAAGCCTATCAGGATTGATCTATACCGCCAGGTAAAAACTTAATATACAAACCAATCAGGTTTGTTCTAGACCATATATAAACCCACCAGGATTGCTCTAGACCATCAGGTAAACCTTCAACATAGACCAACTAGCTACAGGCTTGTTCTATATACCACCAGGTAATCAGGTTTGTTCTAGATAACCATATATAAACCAATCAGGATTGCTCTAGACCATCAGGTAATAAAGATAAACCTTCAACATAGACCAACTTAAGCTATATATGCTTGTTCTATACCACAAAGTAAAAACTAACCATACATACCAACAGGAATAGTTCATACTGCAAGGTAAAATCTTATCATACAACCAACCAGGATTTTTCTAGATATCCATTTATATATATTTGCCACATCTTTTGAGGTAGATCACTAATATTGCCAGTCTTCTCCTCTCAACGTTGATCCATGCAAGACATTATAACATATAATGTTAAAGCAGCAAAGATAATGCAAGAGTTTGAGCATCGTTTAACACCTCGTCAAGCCTACACACTAACAGTGGGGGTTATCTCCCCTGATTATTTTATACAAGTGCTTATAGTTATCTTATAGCTAAACTAAATTCAAGTATGAAATGAGTTTTAATTATTCATAACTGGTACATTAGACATCATAATTCCATATATAGTCTTTGATATACGGTGAGTAGGTATATGAAAATATATGCAAATTAAAACCCTTCAATTCATGGTAACACAATGATTACTTATTATCCTGTTTCAGTTCTGCCGCTGGTGTTTACAAGGATAAAAACAAAACAGTTTGTAATTTACCAAATTTCCCTATTCATCCCTGTGACAGAGGCTAAACCCCAAAGGCTTGGTCATCTTATTTTGTATCATAATTTTCTTTTGTTTTTCTATTATTTCCATCTCAGGCAGCCTTGAACAGATCATGATATGAAATTAGACAAAATGAATTATTTCTAATTCAAATTATCACTGGTAGTGAATTGGTGGTATACCCATAGATAACCCAGTAGATGGAATTAGCTGTCATAGAAGGGTATGGTATCTGGCTATTGTTGTAAGTCTATGGGGATTCTATCTACCCAGGGATTTACGCAGCCAGCAATTGGCCTTGAAAGTCTATAACAGTCACCGGATGAATAGAACATTGAAGGAAAACGTGAATCATACGCTTTGCCTTTTTACACTAAATATCAGTTTCAATCGGAGATTGCACAAGCATCATTGTCCAGCAGAAATATTTTTTGATGTAAATTAAATAAAGTGAAATGATTTTGGAATGGTGTAAGCTATTTTGTGCATCATTGGTGTGCTGAATGTCGCAGATGATGTTTTTCACTGTAAATGTCTAAACGTATTTCTACCCTGTGTGGGGATACTATGGATGCGGCCATTATAAATCATAATTTTCTTTGTGTTTTGTGTATGTTCGGGGCAAATCCAAATCTTAGATCAATTACTCGGGTAGATCATTTACTTGGGTAGACATTTTACTGGTAAAGAAAGCATTTGTGTATGTTTATCATTTCTGTGAACTAGTATATGTTTTTCAAGATCACCATAATTAGGTTCTGTAGACATGAGATATGTATAATATATGTGTATTTCTCCATTTATCTATGTTATTATGTTCCCATCATTACCTAGTTAATATTCATTTAAAATTCCCGGATACATTTACTATAAATAAAACATATTTTCTCTGTCTGATTGGACATTAGTTTGTTAACGAGTGTGAGAATTGTACAACTAACCTCCATTTTATTAGTTAGGCCTTCGATGAACTCATCCTACAAGCTCTGCCATGGGAATCAGATGCTTCGGAATGGTTGTAAACAGAATGTATTTTCGTCTTGGGAATAAGAACAATTTTTTTTTTATGATTTTATTTTTATTGGAGTGTTTATGGAACATTTACATTAATTGTGTTTTCGTCCTGCATGGACGGCTGGTAATGGCCATGTTGATTCTCAAGCTTAAGTTTCTGTTGACCGATTGCGGATGTATGTCCACCCGGGTAAGTGGTGGATAGACAGGTGATACGGTACAGTATATCGAGTGTGATACCACTTGCCACCTTACACGTCTCGCTGGTCATGTGATCCACGTCGACGACTGCTGCAGTGGCTCATCACATCGTACTTAGGTGTGACACGAACTGTGGTCAATAATGCACACAGCTAGACATTATCTTGATTAAACATTTTGAAAGCTAAATGATTAATAGCCACGTCTGATCGAGTCCCGTGGGCTTTCAAAATTGTATCAAGTTACATGCAATGCTAAGTTTAATTCTAGTGTATGCCAAAAAAACTTCCAGGACAGATTTGTAATGGTGCTATCTGGCTGAGGCTGGTCAGTTGGATGATAACTCTCAGTAAATTTCTGCATGATTCAGTGAGCATTATGAGGTGTTATGGGGAAACTGATGCAGAATCAACATCAAGTTTTGCCTGTGTTATATACTAAATATCAGACAGTTTGATTTTGTCTGTCTGTTCATCCGTTTCATTATCTGTCTGTACACTGTACATCCATTTATTTGATTATTTTTCTATACAACATAATTACTGTTACAAGGTTTACTCTCCTGCATGACACAACATCGTTATGGTTTATTTATTTCACCACTTTTTTTTTATCCAGAAATATTTCAAGGTTGTCATGATCTAATAAAGCTCAGGATGTTATGTCTGTCAATTGTACAGGTGATACAGAAACAGTGTCTGTCCATTGTACAGGTGATACAGAAACTGTGTCTGTCAATTGTACAGGTGATACAGAAACTGTGTCTGTCCATTGTACAGGTGATACAGAAACAGTGTCTGTCCATTGTACAGGTGATACAGAAACTGTGTCTGTCCATGGTACAGGTGATACAGAAACTGTGTCTGTCCATTGTACAGGTGATACAGAAACTGTGTATGTCCATTGTACAGGTGATACAGAAACTTATGTCTGTCCATTGTACAGGTGATACAGAAATTGTGTCTGTCCATAGTTGTTAAAATTGTATCTAGCATTACATATAGAAAAGACTTTAGATAGCATTTACATTGATAGAGTCTTACTATGGTACTACTGTCAGTACTCTAGCTTGGTCTCCCTACCCTGTGATCCAGCTCAAGACCATAACCGAACAATACCTTTGTGTTCCCAGAAATAATGCTTTTCTAATGACGTTCATGTTACACCATTCTGCAAGGTCAAAGGACAATAAATAATGTTTGCAGAATTGTAAAACTTCTAACTGAAATTTTCAATTTACTGCTGCACTCCTTTCTGAAAGGTCAAGAAAATATTAACCTATCATTAAGTTGGCTCTAAATGTTAACCCGAAAGAATTTAATTTCAGAATGGCCATGTAATGGAACTGCATCTGTCGTTTTATGGCATTAATGCAAGTTTTTTCTTCAGCAGTTGAGTTTGTGTGGTCACAGAGATAACTGGTTTAGATGTACTCAGGAGCGATTAGATGTTCATCATTAAGAACATTACTTCTGTTCCTAACACTCGGAGTAAGAAAAACACAACAAAGGTTAATGGATGCGAAATACGTGTCACTCGCTCTGTTTGGCTCGGAAATTAAATTAACATATTTCGGAGGTAATTACATTAAGTTTATCAATTTATTGTGAAGTCCGCAGAATTAAATATTAGCCTGTCATTACTTATTTTTGATTAGAAAGTGATTAAAGAACCTAGCAGATCTGACGAAGGTCAGCAATGAAGGTCACCCAAAAAACTCTGGTGACGAACAATGTAGTTATAATAACCCAAACCTCCTGTATTCTGACACAATTCCTGATTTACTACATAATGCTTCTACCTAATAGAAAATTAGTGTTTGGACTGGTATCCTATGTGAGATGATGTTACTTGCCTAATTAGATCGAGGCAAGTTAGAGGTCAAAAGGTCAAATGAAATAAAAGGCAAAAATTTGACCTGAATGTTATTAGTTGTAAAACTTGATGATATTGTACAGACAGGTAATTAGCTATGGGTAAATAAGGTTTGGTCTTTGTCATCTCCCGGCAAATTAGGTTTTTAATTTGTTATTTATGAGTAAATAAGTTTGGATTCAGTCTCTAGGAGGAAATAATGTTGGATATTGCAATACATTTCTTGGTATGTAAAGTTGAACCTACTTCTGGGTAAATGATCGAGATCGACACATGGCTATGAATTGTACAATGTACTGGATTATAGAGGGAAACGTATTGAGCTTGATGCAAATAGGAGGCTTTCATCAGAATTGTATAGCCACATCTGTGGTATATGTCTAGTAACCATGATTTATATGCCTATTATTTCAATGTCCTGTCAATATCTAAGTTAATTCAGTAGTCACCTTTCCAGATATCAGGCTACTTGGTGGTTGTAGTACATTTCCTTGTAGCGACAGTTTGGAAAATTAAGCGTGGTGAACGTGATTTAAGTGGACACCACCTATGTTGGGAGTCAGGAGGCGCTGTCAGAGGAAGCACATCTGAGTGACAGGCTAACCAGTGGCTCAATAGGCTTTACAAGAGCTGAAAAGGACCTGGTAATTGAGATAACTGTTCCTTGAGGGACACGAGCGACCCAGTACTGGGGACAATTGCAAGTTCATCTGCTTGCAAGGGGATGTCGTCTGCTTGGCAGTCGTACAATGTTTACCTACGATTGTATTGTGGTTTTCCTCGAGATTGGCTCCCGAGTTTGGCAGTTAGTTTTGCATGATGAGGACTGACCCCCGCCACCTGCCGCCCTTGAATGAATTTTAAAGGTCACAGACGGTCAAAACGTTGTATGCAAAAAGCTTGCCTGCTGAAAATTAGACCAGAGCAACATGGACAGTTTTTACAATTGAAAAACAGAAACAATACTTAGGAAGGAAGTTGATTTTGCTGTGTTGAACAGTTTTGTAAGGTTTTTGTGTCCTACAGAACCAAAAAGATGTTTTTTCATTGTCAATATACTGGGTCAGAGAAATTTGTGTTTTTTTAGAAAACTTGTTGTCGAGATTTGTTTTAATATTGAAAGGATTAAATAAACATGTGATTTGATTGAACTTGTCTTGAGAGACACTGCCAGAGATCACCTGTTTTGGGAGATCACAAGTGTCTTAAGAGATCACCTGATTTAAGAGATCAAGAGATCACCTGTCTTAAGAGATCAACTATCTTAAGAGATCACCTGTCTTACATGATCATCTGTCTTACATGGTCACCTGTCTTAAGAGATCACCTGTCTTACATGATTATCTTCCTTACATGATCACCTGTCTTAAGAGATTACCTGTCTTAAGAGATCAACTATCTTAAAAGATCAACTATCTTAAAAGATCACCTGTCCTAAGAGATCACATACATGTCTTACATGATCACCTGTCTTAAGATATCACCTGTCTTAAGAGATCACCTGTCTCACATGATCACCTGTCTTAAGAGATCACCTGTCTTACATGATAACATGTCTTACAAGATCACCTGTCTTAAGAGATCATGTGTCTTAAGAGATCCTCTGTCCTAAGATATTGCATGTCTTAAGAGATCACCAGTATCTTAAGAGATCACTTTTCTCTGACACAGAATAGGTGCAGATTGTTTAGATAGTCTATCCGCATTGACTGACTTCAGTCTTAAAGTATGCCATTGACAACGTATGCATGAGATATGTTCATGCCACACAGTCATGTACTGGACAGATAAAATGCCATGTATTGCGTAAACTGTTTCCTGGGAACAGTAACACAGGCATCCTTCTATCCTGTCGTCTGCTGATTTTTTAATCAATGATGAAATCATCCTTGGTCATATACTTTTTCTTCAATACTGTGATTATAATATATGTACCTAGGGAATTGACCCCATGCGTTTTGGCCATCTGCCAACACGGAAGCCTTAGACCAGTCTCCATATCGCAGGTCAGAAGAGGGCAATGCACACTTTCTTACTAGGTAGATGGAAAGAAATGGTTCACTCAGAAATGGTATATGAACAAACAGTATACTGATCATCAAACAAATCAGTTACATTTTGACAACTTTTCATTCTGATGTCATAGCATTAACATCTAAATTTAGGAATTTCCATCGGAAAAATATATTTCTACAAAAACTATCTCAATGACGATGACTTTCAATAATCCAATTTTTCAATTTATTTCAAAAGATACGATGAAACACTTGCTTCAACACTTAAACAGTTATCAGATCAGTACCTTTTAGACAGTAATGTTGTGACGATGAAGTTACCATTCTCACCTGAACTGATATCCAGCCCCCAAGTTCGATAGTTTCTGATTTTAATTTCAGATTGTCAAATTGAATTAAAGCTCAAAAAATCTCCTAAATGTTCAAAGGAAAAAAATCTGCATATTGTCTTTTCAAATGATTGCGGCTACGTCTTGTTGTAGTATTATGATTGAACTGTTACATGGCGACATGATAGCGTGGGTTACCGATTGGAGTGTCATGCCTTTGATGTCTTGTAGCAGGCGGTCGTGCCTTTGTTCTAGTGTTGGGGCTAGTTTGATGTTATAGACAATGACACATTGATTTTTTTTTTTTTTATATCTGGTTTAAAATATCAATTGCCTTTATTTACAATGCAGTTCTGTCAGTGTAATCCGCTAATATCGGGCTAATGAAGGTAATGCTCTATTATATTATTTTGTTGCATTCTTGCACGAAAATATGCAAAATTTGTAGAAAGTATTGAAAATGTACACGGCTTCAATCTGTATGACTTGATGTGATGTTAATTTCAAATGACGGCTTTGCTTGATACTCCGCTAGATCCTACATCAAAAGGATAGGTGGTTGGAAGGTATATAGTACAGGTCTTCCGTAACATGCAATGCAGCCATTTTGTATCTATAAATTGTCACTTGTGTAAACAAGAAAAATCAATAGATAGCGCTGGTTCTCTTCCCAAAATACGAAGCATTGTCAGTATCACACCACAGCTACAGAGGAAACTACCATACCAAAATATCGAATTTTATGATTTATGAAAGGCAAAATCTGGAAATGTTGGAGTTCTGGATGAGACAGAATTATTTTGAAAACATGTATAGATGTTGTTACCGTTTTGAATATGTTGTGCTTGATCTGTAGGACATGTTGAAGAAGACTGTTTGTATTTGCTGTATTGATGTAGCTTGCTTTACTTGCAGCATCAGTGGAGCTTTCTAATAGACCATGATGAAACCACTCTCTGGTATTAATCCATTAAGACAACTGTACAGGTATTAATACCCAAAGCCAATGTCTTCCTGCATTTATGACTTTTCTCATATTGTGTATTGCAATCACAGCCTGACAATTCTGTGGGATTATTTTGCTTACAAGATGAAATGCGGATATATATGGTTGTTCTATTTTGATCTTAACCCCAATCCCTCCTGAACAAATAATATCTAGTGCTTATATCAATCATTGAGCGCAACAATGTGGCAGATACAAAACAGGTTTCATGGTTTTCTTCACCAGGCTTTTATTGGTCACAATATGTTGGAAGCGAGAAACCTTACATGAGTGTTCGCTTTAGCTACATTATCAAGTCATTTTCCCCCCCACTTCTCCCTATAATGTCTGCTCTTTGTTCCTTCCCCATTCTTTCCCGTACAGACAATTGCCACTCTCTTCTCGTACCCTTACCCCCATCCTTCTTCCTCTATCTCCCCTACCCACTACATGTCCTATCTCTGTTCCCAAACTGTATTTACTTTCTCTCCCCTTAGACTTGCTGTCTCCTGCTTGCATTGTGTTCCAAAATTGCAGAACTTATTTATTTGAGAGCCTGGATGTAATCCCAGTTTTTTGCCGTTTTGACAAATATTTGTCTTGTCTTGGTCTTTATATTCATTGATAATTTCTCCGATCGTGCCAACTGCGAAGGACCTCCTGCTCGTGTACGTGTGAAGCTGGAAAGTGTCCCAGCTTCTGTACATCACACAGTGCTCGGATACAAAGCAGATCCACGCCATCTTAGTTGGATGGCAATCGACAGCCCATCCGTCTCACGTACCCAATCATAGATCTAGACATGGCTGTACATCTACAGTCATATACAACTGTGCAGACTAGATTTTCCTGACAATATCACAGTCCTGCTAGAAGGAAAGTTAATCAAAGCCTTATGAGACAGACAAAAGACAATCTGTATTACCACTGAAATCATTCTCCTACATCTGTAGGGAATAGCTAGGATAAGATTCTGATTTAAATATTTTATCAACGGGAAAACTGTGAAGCTGCTGTCTAATATTTATAATTTAATTCAACATTTGGTGAATGAACACAAAAACTGGACCAATTGGATTATTACCGAGTTTCACATGTAACCTGATAAGTTCTGATGTTCATTTTCAGTAATGACGAATATATTGGCTATATTTTTCTCAGATATATATATTAAGGCAGCAAAATTAGCAAAACGTAGAACCACATTAAATATAGAAGCTATACAGCATTCGGAAAAGCTTTGAATTTCACTCAATTTTAACTTGACTCAGAAAATTCAAAGCACACATTCTTGGAAGGATATACAATGGTATAGTGTGGTATGGTGTGTAGAACTTAGCTGTCCTCTCAAACATTAAACTTAAACCCCATAGCTGTTACCACGGTAACAGATCACTACTGAGTATACTCACTAAACACTCAGACTAAGTGGTTAGAGAACCTGAAGCCATCTTTACTCTAGATCATCCTTTTCACCAGTGCAAAGGTTTAAGGGGAACATTCTCCCCCATCCCTGAAGGGTATGGGGGAATATTTTCTCCCACTCCGAGGGCCTCCGAGGAGTTCCCCGACAGGATTAAAGTTGATTGGAGAAGGAGCGTACATGGAAACGCTTCAAAATCATATAATATTGTACCCAGTACCATTCTTCCATAAACAACATTTTGTTGGAAGATTTTTGTTCCCCAGGTAGAAAACGACCTATACTATACTTAAATGTGGTATACAATTAATCTATATATAATTGATATAAACTGGAGGCCTCTTTAGCCCAGAGGTCCCCTGATACAACCAATTGCATATATTTTCCAGCGCTGTAACTCTGAATGCAGAGTGTGAAGGCTAACGTTGAGTATATGCTGTGTAACACGGCCCCCAGAGCTTCGTGCTCACAATGGTATAAGGATTTTAATAACACATAGAGTGTATTGTATATAGATATTTATTGCAGAGCTACATTGATATGGACATGTCAGGGAGCTTGGAAACTTCGGCATCAATTCTCATCACAGTATTTTTCCTGTCTCCTCTAAACAACTTTTTCTAATAACGTAGCACCGTCCATGGAAAAAATCATGACAAGAGCTATTCAATATACGAAGATATGAGTTTTGAAGACAATGATCCAGATTGGTTTCATATTCTAGGAGTAAGTTTCCATCTCAGTTTCAAGTAGGGAAGGTTAAATTAAAAAAACAATCTTGAGCACTATATTACATATAGATCAAGGTAATAGAAGTATAAACACTTAATTGTAGGGGCCGCGGTGGCCAAGTGGTTAAGGCATCTGACATTATGCTACCACTAGCCCTCCACCACTGGGTCGCGGGTTCGAGACCTACGTGGGGCAGTCGCCAGGTACTGCATGGCCATTGGCCAGTGGTTTTTCACCAAAACCTGGCACGTCCTTAAATGACCGTAGCTGTTGAAAGGACGTAAAACACAAACAAACAAACAAACAAACACTCGTTACTTTACACATCCAGGTGGTGATCATAATCAAGTCCTTCATTTCTATCAAGTATATGATCTGTCCGCTTCCAAGCTTAATTTACATGTATCAATATTTCATCATCTTACCTCCAGTCATCCCTCAAACCTTCAATATTGTTGCTAGAGATAATTGCAGATTTCTTTTTCAAAATTGGCAGACATTTGTGCTTTGCTGTAATTAAGTTTTGATGGATTCGCTATGATTAGGACTCTATTGTGAAGTGTAATTAACTTGCCAAGTCAATAATGATTCTAATACCGGCAATATCAGGCGGAGTGCCCGAGTTATCAACATTCTATATATTCCTTCTTTAGCCCGGAGAGGGAACTCTCCTATGTTTGATTGTGATCTTAATTTAGTGTCTTTATTTCAGCGATAACATTTACTCTAAAAAATAACCTGAAACTTCTCTCCATTTTGTTTCTCTTATAAACTAAAATCATAGTGTTTATTATAATTATAGATAGCCTTATTCTGTAGTGTTATGCTCATTGATTAACTGTTATTTTTTTAAAATTTTGATCTTTGTAGATAGTTCCCTTTAAAAAATCTTTAGTGAACGAATACATTAATTGTGACTTTATCTCCTAATTTAGCAGATGTTCTTGACCGATTTTAATCTCTTCAATACTAAAAGTGTGATTCCTCCCCGAGGAATGGCTCAAATCCTCTCGTCTTTGTTGGATGTCATTAACAGTGTATTTCATCTGCACACAAAAAACGTATGAAAGATATGGCGACACAAAAGGAAGACGTGCAACGTCCTTTTTTATACGGCTAGATGTTATAGAGATTTCGACACGTTGACACTTTACATGATCTTGATATTGTGGTTTTAAGGTCTATAGTATGCACAAAAACGATTACAGACTGGAGTGTACACCTATTGTAATACTGCTTCATACACACAAAATTGTTCATTACATCACAAGATAGTGTACCTGATCTTATCAAACCGAACCCAACATGCTTTTTATTTCCTACCAGAGACTGCTGGCAGCAATTTGAGGAAGCCATCTTTTCACCGTCATTGCTTTTTATATAACTATACCTGGATCACAGCGTTCCCAAATGTCTAATGATCAAGCATTTTCAGCCAAGACTTCTCTACACGTGCTTTAAATCACCTCAGACAAAGCTATGAATGAGTCAAATCAAAGGGCAAAGGGGATCGGTCCCTCCCCATGGTCCTATCGGGGTAGAGAGTTGACTTTTAATACCGAGTCATTCTACAGGCACACTGCACTGTCCTAGCTCTGATCTTTCTTCAGGCACATGCAGCTGTCCTCTGATTTGTTCAAGGTCACCTGTGTCATCTGACCAAAAACTGGTGAAAGTAAACAGGGAGGATCAATCACTAAAAGTCTTTACTAAATTATCTAATTTTTATCAAAATTATGATGCAAATGAACTTCAATAATTGTGATGTTAACCATTTCTCACCATGCATCACATTTAGTAGAAATCTGATTCTTGCCATTTTGCAAATTTTGGTGTTCAGATGCAATAAGATGATATGTAACAAGCATTAGTATATATTTCCTGCAGATCCCTTGAACTTAATACATATTTACAACCAGTACAGTTGTTCATGCTGTGCAACTGTGGCTTTTAAACATGCGTACATTGTGTATATTGTTGTAGGTTGAAAAACTGATAAAAAAAACACCAACTTTCTTGCCTGTTTCCTCAGCTGTCATACATAGCGATTCCCTTTCATGAATCAAGAATCATTGTTTGTCTTCTGTGTCTGTTTCATATCAATTCTTTACAAAAAATCACAACAGATCAATATAACGGAACTAAGTTCTTGAATTATGCATGCATGTTGTCTGCCAACATTCCCGACAGAGAGGAGAAGCCTAAAAAAGTGGCTAAAAACACCGCCACTTGGATGAGTGAAGTCCTCACCTTGTTTGGAATTCTAGGCACTATGATAGCCAGGATGGATACCAGATTGATCTGTTCCCTAGATTAGAGCAGGTGGCAATTACTGGAGGCTCCCTAGACGTTTTTGTTTGGTGTGTTCAGGCCTTGTCTGTACTGTGTAAAAAAAAGATGGAACGAAAAAGACACCCATGGATTTCCAAGAGAGAAGCAATTTATTTTTACGCTTTATTTCAAATAGACATGCACCCTATGGCCAGGATTTCCCTGTCTCTCATAAGCTGTTATTACAAGGTCTTAGAAGGGACACTTGGTGTATGTATAGTTGTATAGTTTACAAACATGTGAGGGATTTGGATCAGTCAGTTGATAACCATGACAACCCACGAGATGCACCATGCAATTGAAATTGCATGTTGTATGATACGATTCTTTGACAGACACCACCCCTCTCTAGCCCTAGTATGGGTTACATCGATGATAAAAGTGTGAGGCCGCTGTCAGGGCTATAGTCTTCTATCTGCATGCTTCCTCTGCCCTTGCGATCGAATACAGAGTCCTTACTTCAAATTCTTGTCTAAAAAGAATGTCTTTTATCCTTATAACATGTCTTCTTATTTGGAATATAAATAGTAAAGAACATATTGGAGTGATTTATTAATAAAAGACGAGTTAATTGTAAATAAAGGAAAATTTGCTGCATCCTGCTTTTTCTCTTTTTGAGATATTTGAGATGATCGACACAAATACAAATCACTTCAATTGAATTCTGCCCATTTTACAGATTCCATGTAACGCTCACCATTCTCCAACACAATTTTCTGGTGTTATAACCATGCCTGACAAACTTCAAGTGGATGTTTAGTACTGTGTGATGATTTCATTACCAATTACAAGCATGTGAAAGAGCCTGTCATTGCAAGGGAGATAACAATGGGCAAAGCCTCCTTCAACCCGACAATATTGGCAATTAGAGTATTTGGACAAGGGGACCAGTGCCTAAAGCAAATCTGTAACAAAATTTGAGTTATACTTCAAAGCAAATGACCACACAGTGATGGTCACTTTTCTGACCCTAAGGCAAAGGCTAGTTTGATAGCATGGTCAGTGTACCAGGTGACCAATGATTCTTGACAATCGACCATGACAAATGGTCACTAATAAAGGTCTGTACCGAGGAAAATCAGTGACCATTACAAATGTAATGTTCAACCATAAAATCACTGACCATTGACCAGAAGGTGTTTGTCCAGTAAACTTCAATGTGAATATGTCACTTGACCAGTAAGAATTAACTGTATTCCACATCAGTGTATTGTTATACAATATCTTATTAGTTACGCTGTAGTAAATGTTTGTAAATTGTGAAATTCCGAAATTGTTCCATACTAATGTCCTGTGTATTTTTTCAATAACTATTTAAAAATTTGTCTTGTCTTGGAATGTTAGCCACCTTCATTTCTGTTGTCAGATATGTTTAAAAGCCTTTTATCTTAAATATCACAACTGTTGAAATGTTTGTGAATGTGATATTGCATCCACGCATGTAACAGCTGTTTTACTCATTCACCCCTGAAATTTCATAATGAACTATATATTCCAACCTTTAAATTTGAAGAGCTCAAATGTGTCTGCATGGGTGAATGAGTTAATGGAAGGCATTTCAATGTCAATTGCATTAAAAAAAGTATATGATTTTAATACTTTGTGTATAAAGTATTTTTGTATATTGTTACAGAGTAATATGGAATTCATGTGTACATATATATATATATATAAAATTTACGTATTCTTTAATTGACATCAAGTCTGGAGCTTATTTACCATAGCACTTCTACCAATACAGAAAATGCTTGGAATGTAGCCAGGAACATTAAGACATATATTTCTCAGTTTGAAAATAAGAATGAACCCATCAAAACTGCCTATTATCAGTTGATTAGGGCACTAGGTTTGAGTGTATACCTTGTAGGTATACAGTGCTGCTTAAGTTATAGCTTATAGACAAAATAAATGCCAGTATTGATCACCAGGTACAGCATCACCAGTTGTTAAACCGACACTAGTTGTTAGCAAACGAGTTTTGACTCTAGTTCTGGCACCTAGATGTATTTGCGTAGACTTCAAATACTCTTCAAATAGATATTGTTCTTTCCAAGCAATGTAGGCTTATTAATTGTCATCATTTGTTTTGCTTCTCATCATAGCCATGCTGCGTTTACTGGTATGCTTTAATTAACAACAAACACACATAGAACCTAGTGTTTATTCAGTGCCATATGGCATCGTTGTCATAAAATAGTCTCACTCATATGATCTGAATGATTTCATTCTAGTTCTTTTTATTTATTTACTCTAACTCCCGGGGAGAAATACTTTTATTTGCGTTAGCTTCAGGCGAGATTCAGCTATATGCAGACTTATATCAGAAGTGTCTATTTCCTAATTGATTTTATATACAGACGAAGTAGTGTTAGCTCCATACCCCCTATCATGTAGTGTTATAGATACCAGCAGTACTGGACAGATGAAAATTAACATACACTTACCTCTTAGGGTGGTAATTTAGCACTGTATTGTCTGTCGTTTACAGGCATAACCTTTTTTCCTAGTGTATTAATATGTTGATATTAAAAATATGTAATAATTTCATGAATTAAAAACACATAGTAAGATATAACAGTTGTATACATTTGAAAGGGATTCTATGCTGTGACCTGAGGTTGCTATAGTGATGCTGTGACCTGAGGTTGCTATAGTGATGCTGTGACCTGAGGTTGCTATAGTGATGCTGTGACCTGAAGTTGCTAATTATTAGTGATGCTGTGACCTGAGGTTGCTATTATAGTGATGCTGTGACCTGAGGTTGCTATAGTGATGCTGTGACCTGAGGTTGCTATAGTGATGCTGTGACCTGAGGTTGCTATAGTGATGCTGTTACCTGAGGTTGCTATCGTGATACTGTGACCTGAGGTTGTTATAGAAATTTTGTGTGACCTGAGGTTGCTATATAAATTTTCTGTGACCTGAGGTTGCTTCAGTAATTTTCTGTGACCTGTGACTGCTATAGTGATACTGTGACCTGAGGTTGCTATAGAAATTTTCTGTGATCTGAGGTTGCTATAGAAATTTTCTGTGATCTGAGGTTGCTATAGAAGTTTTCTGTGACCTGAGGTTGCTTTAGTAATTTTCTGTGACCTGTGACTGCTATAGTGATACTGTGACCTGAGTTTGCTATAGTGATACTGTGACCTGAGGTTGCTGTAGTGATACTGTGACTTGAGGTTGCTATAGTGATACTGCGACCTGAGGTTGCTATAGTAATACTGTGACATGAGGTTGCTATAGTGATGCTGTGACCTAAGGTTGCTATAGTGATGCTGCGACCTGAGGTTGCTATAGTGATGCTGTGACCTGGGGTTGCTATAGTGATGCTGTAACCTGAGGTTGCTGTAGTGATGCTTGGATTTTAGATTGCTGTGAGTGATGTAGCAGTGTTGTATCATAAGGGAATGTTGGGAAGAGAACAGTAATTATGTAACGTTGTGTGTCTTTCGGACTGGCTTGTCCAATTTCCCCCCTGATTTGTCACATCTCTACCCAAATTTGTCACCAGTACACTCCCTGAAACAAAAGGTCATTAAGTTGTGTGAAGGCTATCCTGATATTCGGCCATACCAATCAATGTGTGTGCCAGGTTAACTGTTACAGATATAGAACTGTTATTTATACAAGTAGGTATTGGTTTATTTAAGTGATCTATGTTGGTTGATCCAGGATTTTTTTTATACAATCAGCATAAAATATACCCTTACTTTACAATGTTACTCTCACCTACCCAAAACCTTCATACTTTCAAGTAAACCTTCATCGACAAATATACCCTCACCTACAAATATCCCTTCATCTACAAATATCCCATCACCTACAAATATCCCCTCACCTATAAATATACCCTCACCTTTAAATATACCCTCACCTACAAATATACCTTCATCTACAAATTAAATATCCCCTCACCTACAAACATACCATCATCTACAAATGCCCCGTCACCTACAAATATCCCTTCACCTATAAATATACCCTCACCAATATCCCCTCACCTATAAATATACCCTCACCTATAAATATACCCTCACCTTTAAAATATACCTTCACCTATAAATATACCCTCACCTTTAAAATATACCTTCACCTATAAATATACCATCACCTTTAAAATATACCTTCACCTATAAATATACCCTCTCCTTTAAAATATACTTTCACCTATAAATATACCATCACCCTACAAATATACCCTCACCTACATATATACCTTCACATACAAATATATTCTCACCCTACAAATATACCTTTACCTACAAATATAACCTCACCGATAAATATACCCTCATCTTTAAAATATACCTTCACCTAAAATATACCCTCACCCTACAAATATACCCTCACCCTACAAATATACCCTCACCTACAAATATACCCTCACCTATAAATATACTTTCACCTTTAAATATACCCTCACCTATAAATATACCCTCACCTATGAATATACCCTCACCCTACAAATATACCCTCACCTACAAATATACCCTCACCTATAAATATACCCTGACCAAATGCTCTCACATGATCCCCACCCACTGAACACTCTTACATAACACACTGTTCTCTTGCTATGAACATTTGATGCTTGACCTAAATATTAAATAAAAAGCCTCGTCAATTTCTGATGATTATTTCTATAATTAAATGACAAAATACCAATGTTGATATCCTATTTATATTTTGCGGTTAGATTGTAACTTAGTTATTTTCTAATGTTGCGGCTGAGTCTGTTAAAGGTTCTGGGGAGTGTTCTGAGATATCTTACATGTTCTTCTTGACATCTGTTGTTGATTCAGCAATTTCTCAAATTTCATTCTCCTTCATGCCAGGCAGCCATTTAATGTTGATAACTACAAATGTCTGCTCATAAACATGTAATACTGTCACTTACCTACAAATTACATTATCAAGTGGGGTAAACCCACATACCCATCTCTCAGTAATTGACTTGCCTACACAATGATGCAGACCTGTCCATTGTAGAATACAGGGGTGATAGTAAACGAAGTAAAACAAGCCCTATTGAATGAAAGTGTCACCATAGGCACAGACAGCATGTGATTTATTTCTTTAGGCAACAATACTGAATTAACTTTACAGGATTCATCAGCAGAAAATATGACAAAATATTGAAAATAAAGTATCTTAATGTTGAAGATGGGAAAACGTATGAATTATATTTGGTCATCAGATAGTGTTATAAATGTAGTTTCATTCAGTCCTGTTATTTCTCTGGTGTAATGTAAAGGAACAAACATTTTGGTGACATTGATGAAGTGTTCATCATCATGGTTATGGACATGCTTTAATCCTGATGTGACCTTGATATCTGTGACAGCCCCATGAATTTTTCGCCTAATTGATGTGAAGTCATACCACACTTCAGTTGATTGCACACATATGGCAGACGACAGATATTTTTTTATTAACTCAGAATGAATAATAATCTGTCCTTATCAGTATGCATGCATGTGCATTATGACTGGTATCTCTAGGAAGTGAAAACATTTGGGATGTTGAAGCTTAAAGTTTGCGATTAACACACCCTTAACCCCATGTTAGGATCAACAGATAAATACGTTCTCTTACACAAAACATTTGATTTGTATTTCTACTTTGGCCACTAGAAAATTATTCTCGGAGGTTTGTTAAGTATTTTCCTGTATGGTTCAATATCATTTCTTCTGATCAATAATGTGACAGAAAATGTCAGAATGTCCCATTTTAACTTGTGCAATGATTTGTGCACATTGATAGAGCGTGCGTACAAATTGTCGCATTGAGCACTGCCATCAGATATCAGTAAATTAAACCCACCATTGAAACAGAGGGGTATTCACGCTGGTGTTTTTTTTAATGACCAACGGCGGTTTGTGACTCCCTTAAATCCCTGACTTTGTCTCTTAGTCCATCTGCCGTACGCCTCGCCAGCAAAGTCGCCTGAGGTAGCAGACAAGATTTCACGTAGTGTTTTGTCATCGTTGTTGCTGACTGTATCCAGATGCATCGGTCGCTATGGTGAAGTGGAATTCGGTATTGGTGCAACATGGTCATGTGACCTCCCAAGGCTTTTTACCATCACTGACAATGAAATTAGTTTTTTTTTTTTGATTGGCCAATAATTACCGTGACAGTGATGGAATGTCTGCAACCATCTGTGGCATTCAAGGGGGTCGTCTTTTGTCATTGTTTACAATGTGTGTTAGAAAGAATTCCAGATAAGATTATCATCACTAAAAAAAATAAAAAAATTGACTCGATTTGTTTTCAAAAAAAATAAAAAATCTTGCATATAGTGTTTTCAAAAAAAAAAAAAAATCTTGCATATTGTATCAAAATATATATATACTAATAAGTATTTTATCAAACGTGAGATGTTTAGTTGACTAATCACTGTCAACTCTGACTGTACAATATCATTTTGTCCTATCATTTCTATAAACAAACCAAAAAATGGAAAAGTTTTAAATCAAAGATATATCGGTTATAAGTTTCCTTTAAATGTCTCCTTGCTCAAGGTCAGACTGTAAAAGGTAGCTAGATGTCAGCTGATCAGATACTACCCACGTCATATGTTGGAATCACAATTAACTTTGAAATTGTTATATTTCTCGATAGCAAACATCTTATATCACAACTTCAGCATCTCAACCATCAAAGAAATTAATAAAAAAACTTTTATTTGCGTAATCCTGACTACCAGTGTCCCCTAGTGGGCCCCTTGGAAATTTCCTTTGTCTCCAGCACACTTTGAAATCCTGCTTTGCACACCATTCGGAGACCCGTCGCCCAGATTAGGAAGGTTGAATCATTATAGTATCCCTTCAGACCGGATACCCCTGTGTCGTAAATCACTATTAACAGATTTTTCCCTCATGGGTTCATGACATGCTGCACACTGGCATCACACATGAAAAACTCAGTAACATTCTTCTGTTTCCATGCTGTTCCATAAAACATCACCCGTGAAAAATGCTTTATGACGGAATGACAAAAAACTGTCACCAACCTGGAGACATTTCCAACTGTCGCGCACCAATTCACGTGCCCAACAGCATGCACATGACGCGCATGCAGGGACGTATAGGCCCGGCACCTCCCTGTCCTCGCAGGTGGAATCTCTGAGTTGTTAATTACTGGGGATTATACCTCATTGCATGACTCCTTTGTTGATATTTGTGTAAGTGAAGTGTGTATATTGTTGTTTGTCGGTTATACAGAGTGCCGCATCGTGTCCGTCCTTCACAAATTATTTTTCTTTGATTGTGGCTGGTTCCACTCTCATTATCCTGATCGGATTGGGCATCGTAGACGAGATCAACAGTTAATTATTGGCCTGCTCATGTACAAACTCCTTAGTGATTAACTTACCATTTCTATATGGAATTGATGAACACTTGAGTAAAGCGACAAGAAAACACAATGACACTTAATTATTATAACATCACTGATTTCTGCTAAATATCAAGAGGCTTAATTAAGCCAGATTTCATTTAGATTTTTTGTGAAATCAATTTCAACCTTTAAATTAAATTAACAAACATCTGAAGGGCAAAAATGTATATCTTGCATAAAATTTCATGTTTTTTTTTATATATAAAGAAATATTTGAAATGTAATTAAACATGAAATTGATCAGGCTCCTTTGGTATTAGACACAACTGATTATGTTTCGGGGAGTAACTTGAGAGACGTGATAGCCAGAAGTCATGTCTCCTTGAGATGTGGAGCGAAAAACATTACGGAGGGCATACAAGCTAGGGGAGAGTCTGTTGTTGATTCTTTTTTAACACGATCACATACTTTTAGAAAACATGGCATTCCAATTTGTAACTGGGTCCACATGACTTGTTAAAGATCCAAGGGAAACCTCCCCACATTGAACACACCAGACACTGTGTATACCATCTATTAAAACACGAAAATGACCTATTGGATTTAAAAATCACCGGCCCGAAGCTGAGAGAAATTAGACTCTCATCATCATCCGTCTGTGAAAACAGTCATACTTGATGGAAAACATTACCGATAAAGAAAAAGATCCGTCACAAAGCGATGGAACATGCTTGTATTGTGTTTTCATCGTTACCAGTCTGTGAAAGTTCCTAACATGAAAACTCCATTACTTGTTGATAGGTATAAGCTAGGTAACAGCGATCTCCTTATCACCAAAAAATCTCTTTCAGCAATTTCCTTTTGTTTTAATTGTGTGAGTGGATGTAAATAAAACTCTAGCCTGTCTGGTGATTACCAAGATCAGACAGATGGCCACTGAGTTCAGTAGGTGGAAGACTACTGCTCATTCACACAGATTTTATCTTTATCTATTTGATTATGGGACAAATCTGAGTATTTTACCTTGTCGTTACCGAGAGGTGGGGGACATTTTCACTCCCCCACAATCTTTAAGTATAACAACAGCATGCCATTTTATATTTTTTAATTGTAGTTTGATTATTTGAAGACAATGTTAACTGGTCAATATTATAAACCAAATAAATAAGGAAACGATATGAGGGTTGAATCAGTCACTTAGAACAAGAGAGAGTGTTATATCATTAAATATCCTAGCTGTGGAGTATAGAATACCCCCAATAGCCATGATGTGGAGTAAAGAATATTCTACTACAAAACACTCCATGCCCTTTAGCAAAGTCTCTGGATCTTGTATCACCAGTTTAGTCAATCTAAACTTACCTGGGGGCTCAACAAATACCTTCAACTGAAATTTTTTATTTAAAATTTCTTCACACCTTTGCACAGGTATGCGTAATGATACAGTGTAATGCTTGACAACTTGTATAGCTGGGCGTGACTCCCTGACGGACCTCGTGTCGAGTGATGATAAAAAACAGCTACGGATGACCGATTTACAAAAAGTTCAATATTTAGATTTGACACTTATGAGCGTTGAATTTGAGAGTTAATTTATGATATAAAGATATCTAGCTGAACGTCACTGATAGGATCTGGGGTCAGAGTCAAGGTATAATAGGTGTGACATCTATATAACCTGAGTCGAGGGATAGTTAATGATGTCTATATCTGCTCTTAGTGGCATTCAAGGTTATAAAAATGTTGTCAGTATCCTATTCGGACATCCAGTTGCCTTTTCTACTTGGTATCACATGGTTTTATAGGTACAACAACTATCTCTGATAAATACGCCAAATACATGGACATGTTGAATGTTACAGCACATGGCTAATGTGTTGGACTTGCTGACAAATATTAAAGATCCCAGGTAAATAATCGTTCTATCAGCAGACATACAATAACAGGTTTTGCAAAAATAAAATATAAATCAAATTTTGTCTTTGAATTTTCAGATTTTAATTTCTTATTTCAATGGTTATGCTATCGCTAAAAAGTATGTGGTATTTTTTTGCATGTTATAAAATCTATTACTCCAGTTTTTCACGGAAGGAAAAATTTAAGAGACCTGTGAAAAATACCTGATTTACCACGAAATTAGAAAGGGAATCAAAAGAGTTCTTGAAGAGATTCATTGGACTTGTCAGCAAATCCTGAACATTGAACAACATTCCAGAACCAATAAAGCATAAGAAGGAAACTAATGGTAGGTATTGCATGGTAATTGCAAGACAAATGCAAGACAAAAGGGTTAAAAAGCTTAAAGCCCACCAGTTAAATGTAACCAGGTTTTGTGTGTAGTGATTTTCATTTGATTTCTTTTCCGTTCTCTGCTTAAAGCCACTAAACTCGGTTGATCAGGCATGATTGTGCAAGTAATGGGGGAACATATCTTAGACCACTTCCTGTGGTAGGAGAGAAAACGATCGTCGTTGTGTTATTAACGACTGTATTTATTTTGATGTAATTTGTTTAGGAGGGAGTTAGCTGGAAAAGAACTGTATGAACCCCATCAGTAATGGCGGTGATTTTCTTGGAAGAAATATCAGAAACTTACTAAAGAACGGCAGAGTATTCATAAAGGATGGGGGCGCTAGGGCAATTACACCGTGTGCTGGGTAGGTTTTCTAGGAAATCTATGTACATTTCGCCCGCAGTCATATATACATGTCAGTAATTACTGGAAATACGCTGCCCTGATTAGAGTAGCTATTGAAATACAATTACACCCTGACATAGCTAAGTAAATCATAGGCAAAACTGGGTTTCTGCTCTTGCTGAAAAATGTGGACACGTCTACAGTTGATGGTTACAGGCTCAATTACAGATCACAGTGACATGATGATTTCTGAGACAGTTTCATCATTGTTTTCTCATCAATATCAATTCCCTACATATACCAGTATATATCAATATTAACAACCCTGGCACATGTGGCATACTGCTATTAATTCTATCCAAATCAAATCTGGTCTGGATACATGACACTCGCGATCGGCCAGCCATTTTGCCAAGATCTAACCTTGCTCAAAATTAATGACTAACATGGTATATGATTTGTAGTGTGTACTAATACACATATACCTTATTTATGTATCATCCATATCATTCTGCTATGAAGCACAAATTATGATGCTAATTATATTTCACAACATTTCTGCATAGCAAAAATGTTGAGAATTTATACAACGTTCTGAAATTTCTTTTAAATTTTGTATTTTTACTTTAATATTCTTAGCAATTTTTTTTCCAACCTATAGCCTACCCTGACGTATGGTTAGAATCAAGCAAACCAATTAACAGTTGAACCCACTGTGATAATTAAGGATTACTCCCTGACACATGACCTAACCTTAGTGAACTTGATCAAGGTCATGACCTGAAGATTTTAGAGGTCACCAATCAGTTGTGCCAGGTGATGGATGCTGGGTACAGCAACAAGGGGTTTCCCTTTCATCCTGGCATTTAAGAGCAGCATTCCTCCTAGGGTGCTGACAGCATATTGTTTGTGTTGGGCTGGTAGACTAGCAATATTTCATCAGGTCTAGGGGATATGAGGATACAGTTGATACAAATGGTGGCCATCAAATGATACAAATGTCTGCCTCTGGCCTGTCATGGCTTGTGGGCTGTGATAGATTCGGTGCCATGTAGCGGGTGCCTAGTGTTATGTTATCATCACCTCTGGATAAATCTCCTCTCTATCTTATCAGGGGGCTGACAACATACGTAACGAGGTAATAATCAAAACCCTCACAGCCATGGTTCCCACATCGCCTAGCTCCCTTTTCTACTCAAGACCTTTCTCCCTAGCTCTCTCCTCCTCTCCTCAAAATCAAGGCAAATCTAGCCCTGCTCTCCTCACCTCAAAACACTACCTCCTAGTTTCTTCTTCTTCCCTCAAACACTCCTGCCTAGCTCCCTTCTTTTCTCCTAATGGCCTTTCAGACCTAAGCTTCCCTTTTTTACTCAGAACCCTATCCCCTGTCTCCCTTCTTCTCTTCTCAAAATACTACCTCCTAGCTCCCTTCTCCTTTCCTCAAAACCCTATCCTCTAGCTCCCTATTCTCTCCTCAAAGCACTACTATACCTTCCTATCTCCCTTACCCTTTCCTCCAGACCCTATCCTACTAGCTTCGATCCATTCTCCTCGAGGCAATCTCCACTAGTATATGTTTCTCCAGAGGAGAGTGTAAAAGCTAGCAGTTGTGATAGAACAACAGTTTATTTAAATTATTCAGCCAAGTCACCAAGAAGTTGGATTTACATTTATTTTAAGTATAATTTGATTGAATAACCAATTAGCATAAGAGTACACTACATCTCGGAGATGTTCATTTGGAAGAAGGTATAATAGGTTAAATCACGTGGGATAGTTCATATAGAAAGAAAGAAATTTATTCAAGATAATGGCGATACAGTCACATGGCTATATACATTCTCCCGAAATGGGCTAATCCACTTGTATTTTATTGATGTAATTAAACTTATATCAGTGATCGGCTCAGTGAGCCTACAATACTGACATTCTTGAATCACCAGTGTTTCCTTCTGATTCAATCAATGCAGAAATGTATTTTCTATTCAAACCCTTTGTCAATGGTATTAATGCTAATTTGACTCTCATTACTGTCAACTTATACTGTAGATGTCAATTGAAATCTATACAAGATTGCTTATAAGCCATTTAAAGAATATTCCTTAACGCCTGATGTGTGTATGGGTAAGATGCTTAAAGAAAGTTGCCAAATTACCTTCTGTATATAAAGCATATGATCATTTTGCTGATTTTTTTTGGATAAAAAACATATATGAAAATTTTACTGAATGCCTTTTGTATATAAAACATTTGAAAAACTTTCTGAATGCCTTATACACATAAGTCACTTGAAGAATATTGATTAAAACCAAACATAATTATAATACATTTGAAGAAAGTTGCTTAACTCATTCACCCCTGAAATTTCATAATGAACTATTCCAACTTTTGAAGTGGAAGAGTTCAAATGTGTCTTCAGGGGTGACTGAGTTAAAGCCTCTTGTTTTATAAAACATTTAAAGAAGTTGCTGAATCGTTTTCGTTGTTTTGGCCTGACATGGCTATATGACTATATGAGTTAAAAAAACAGTTTCCTGTCTTCACACATACTGCTACAAACACATGGTTTGAGAGCAATCAAAAAAGATAGTTTAACGACTAAAATTATACCCAACAGGAGTAAACAGTTTTACCGCTCTGTGTAAATCCTTTGTAAAAGTAAAATACTGATAGGTGGGATAAAAAATGTATCAAATAGCGTAATTTGTGTAAAAACAATGTAGAAGACTCACAGATATATGGGGTAGACATTTTGGAGACAGATGCTAGAAATCAATGCTAGGGGCCTTTCAAAGGTTATGGTTTCTTTCCCACATTTAATTACGTTCCGTTTGGAAATCCTCTACAGGATAGGATGAAAATTTGAAATCGAGGAAAATTGGACAGCTGGTTTAAGGTTTGAATGAAATTGGTTGCATGATTTCTATTTATTATTGTAGTAGCTGTAACATTGCATTGTCGTTAGATCTAACAGAAAACAGATTTCTTGTTTCCGCTTGTTTTGAAAATGACCAAAAGGATTTGCCGCAAATGTCTATATGTATAATCTTTATAAAGGCTCAAGTGTTGTCTAGTAAAATTCATGTCTATGGAGATGTATCACAATACTTTGTTTAAGCAGAAACATTTCAATCTGGTATAATTTTTCGAAAACAAAAATTTGTTGCTGTTTGATGTTCATTGGTGGTAATGGCGTTGTTTGTGAGGAGTCGCTATGGTGATACTGTCATGTGACGTCCCCTCTAAATGTTTTGTTTGTAATTTACTTTTATGAGACGTTAATAATCTTTTTATATCCTATTTATTGTCATGTGACCTTCACTCTTTATGCCATTTTTTGTTACAAGACCTTCATTTGTTGCTCTGCACTAATTTTTTTTGCAATACGATCTCTACCAATTTCAAATTCATTACCCTCTGTAACAAAGTAAAAAAACATGAATTTGAAAACACTGTACAGAAATAATATACCTCATTCAACTTCCATAAAATTTGCCTTCTTGAGAAAATTATTTTCCCTTTTTTGCTGGTTGCCTAGCAACTGTTGGTTATCCATGCATTGTTCTATCACATTAAGGTGAATTATCTGCATACCCACGGAGCACCATATTAACAGGGATAATTACACGTCCATAATATCATACGAGATACTTTCTACATCCCCTTAGTTACTCATACCTGTGTATTGACTGTACATTATAATTACAAAACACAGGCCGTTATGTATCTATTTACGACAAACATTATCTTTACATTAATGAGATGGTCGACAAGAGTAATATCGAGCTGATCCAACTTAAGCCTTTGTCTCATTGTGTATGGAGGATGATGTGACAACATTCAATATTTCCTTCCATCGGTAAACTTGCGGTGAGCTCAGATCTCGGATATTGAAGTTGATGAGGTGATATCGAGGGGTTATTGTTGACAATCTGTGCTCATCTCCTTCTTTGGCACTTAACTAGCTCTACCTTCTTTAGTCCACAACCAGACCTAATCAAATATGCACCATTTATCCTTATGCAGGCAAAATTAGCTGAAAAAACAATTTCCGTCTGTGTGAAGATATGATCGGGATTTGACCAATGAAGGTTGATATACTAAAGGGCCCTAATATTGATCAGTGTGGAGATCATACTAATGCTTCCTCTATGGAGCCTTGGTTTGACACAAGTGTACATCACCATACCCTAGCTGTGTGTTTACCGAAGTGTCCTTGCAGGTTTCAGGAATCTGAAACTAATATCAAAGACTGGTGACACTGTCAATATTGACTTCTGCCTTTGCTTACAACTGAGCAGACTTCAACATACCATGCTTATAACATGGGGAACAGTAGATTTGACATAGAGATCCGTCATTCAAATCCTTAAACATGTTAAGCAGAATGGTGATAACATGTTGCAGATGTCAAAATGGTGATAACATGTTGAGCAGACGTCCAATTTGTTATAACATGTTGAGCTGATATCCAATTTGTTATAACATGGTGAGCAGACATCCAATTTGTTATAACATGGTGAGCAGACATCCAATTTGTTATAACATGTTGAGCAGACATCCAATTTGTTATAACATGGTGAGCAGACATCCAATTTGTTATAACATGGTGAGCAGACATCCAATTTGTTATAACATGGTGAGCAGACGTCAAATTTGTTATAACATGGTGAGCAGACGTCAAATTTATTTTATGAAAAAAATTATGACATGAGACATCAAAATGCTCAAACAGGTTAAGCAGAATGGTTATGAAATGATGATCAGACATCAAATTTGTTATAACATTGTGAGCAGACATCAAATTTGTGATAACATTGTTAGCAGACATCAAATTTGTTATAACATGGTGAGCAGACATCAAATTTGTTATAACATGGTGAGCAGACATCAATTTTTTTATAACATGGTGAGCAGACGTCAACATTTTTATAACATAGAGAGCAGACATATTAATGATTGTAATATGGAAAGCAGATGTCAACATGCTTATTTCACTGCATAGAACTGCTGGTATAATGGTAACTGGTATATAAAAAATAGGTGCATATTTATGGAAATTGAAAGAAGGAAATATTGAAGTTTCCTTAAATTAAGAGTTTGAAGCTCTGCAATTAAACCATGTTTGACCCTGAAGGTTGTCAAGCAGTGTAGGCAGTTACCATGTGGTGACTTATGATAATTAAATAGGCAAGCCATATAGTCTTACTCGTACCTGTTATTAGATTGTCTTGGGCTCTGGTCGACATTTTCCTAATCATTGGGATGAGAAAACACAGTACTGAACCATTGCTGGACTAATTCTGGGCTTTAGTGGTGTAAGTATCTTTTAAACGTCAGTTACCGTTTTTTATGAACCCAATTGTTAGAAAAATGATGGGGGACTGACGGGTCTACCAGCCGCTCAGGTCCCCAATGGACCGAGATAGGCCCTGATCATGTATGTAACATGTCTACCACAAGTTCCATGTTCAGGAAATGTCGGCCGAATTATGACAAACAGTTGTGTCATCCGTTACTGGTACAAGATGGATCTGTGTCTGAGATGCAGCCAAATCAACATTCATTATGCTGGTATCTGTTTGTCCGGAACAGTCCCACAGCACCATCCTTAAGCTCTTGTGTACTTTCTCATTTTCTCAATGTTTTTTGTTGGACACATGTGTTCAAGACAAATTACAAAGATTTACAAGGCACTGCACCTGACTGACATTTTCCCTACTACAGACTAGCTAGGGGAGCTTGCATTTGATGCTCATTGTGTTTTATAGCAGTGGAATCATACTGTCGTCGTTTGTCTGAGGGAACCAGCGAGCCGTCAAGCCGGGGTTTTCAGGGTCTGACAATGGACCTGATCGGCCTGCAGGTCTTGTTGATTGTTATTCAGGTTGACAACCACGCCTGATTTACCAACAGAAGGACAGCATTCAACATGATTTTCTGCTGCAGAAGAAAGCAAACCTTTATCAAAGGCATGTGCAATGTTGCTTGATAAATCTCACATGTATTCGCCCCTACAAAGCCATACTATAAGCGACAGGCTTAAAGATCTTCTCAGCCATGCACTATCTTTTTGTCTTGTTTATTTCTCTGTGTTTTTAATATGAACAGGATTGAATTTAGAGCTCTATTTCACAATGATTTCACAGAATTTCTCTTAAAAAATACCACAATTACAACAAGAAGTGAAAGCAAATTTGAGCTTCAAGGTACAAATGTGACTTGGAATTGTAATCATCATGGTTAATTTACATTTTAAGAGAAAAATGAGTGTGTCATATTGACTGGTGTGGCTATAATGTCTACTGATGAGAAATCACAATCATAACAATTTTTCAGCAAAATCAAGCATGCAGTATCTTCAACAGCACGCGTTGAACCACTAGTACTCTCATTATATATTACAGTGGTTCTGTCAGCTGTATCCTAATTATGAAGGTGTTCGTGTAGAAGTGCACACTTAGAAAAGTGTTAACAATAAAAAAAAACATGACGAAGAATAGGATACAGTACTACAATAGGTTTATGTTACGCAGTTCATATCAAATACAAGTCAATCGACCCACTGGGCACTTTCTGGAACCAAATGACACTTTTTTAGGACACAATGTGAATAATAAACGGGGAAACATTGCGTTTTATAACCCGACTCCCAGATGTTATAGTAGCTAATAATCGTAGATGTTTTGAGCTGATGCTATCAGCAATGTCACACTACTATAAAATCTTGCCTTCCTGGCCGATTTATGAAGCCCCTAATTCCTCGTTATGGCTTGTGACATATGTCATGTTTTACTTTATTGGGGGTCTTACTTTTAGGCCTGAATTGTCAAGAAGAAGAAGAGGAGGGGGGGGGGGGACTATATAACAAGAAAGATGTTGCTAGGCTGTAGTTACCGTAACAAAAATTAGCAGTTAAGAGATTTCATCAGGAATGCTAGTTTAACTTTGACCTTATGTACAAAGAAATCTATAGACTAAATGTTTTAAACCTCCTGTAACATTAAGTCTTAGGGAGGTTGAAGCATACTGGAATCAGGTTGTCTCGGGGGGGGGGGAAGGGATCTCAATA
>NW_018408700.1:627092-649634 GCF_002113885.1 Mizuhopecten yessoensis
GGGGGGGATCTAGTCTCAAGAGGAGGGGCATAATCTCTAGGGAAGGAGATTATATCCAAAACAAATAATTTATACAAATAATTAATAAATGTACATATTTAAACATTTATAATATGTGCTATCCGTTCTTCATATCTACTGAACAGTAAAAAGTCTGCATGCACATGATGTCATTTTTGACATCAAATTCAAGGTTTGAAAATTTAATTTTAACAAACAGCTTGCATCACAAAACAGATTTATTATGAGACTTTTTCCTGGATAACAGTTTATGTATCTATGCTGTTGACTTCAAATAGATCACAAAATACAACATATTTCATATAATTTCAAACTGAAATTTTGATAAAGGATTGCGAAAATTCCAGATTGATTGAATTTGTGAGGTTATTCCAGTAATGCGTCGCACAGGACATTTCTGTTTAGCGTATAATGTATTGTTCTCCAGAAGTTCTAGCTTATAGTGCTAAAATGTTATTAAATAAACGTCGGACATGGTGTATGCCTATTTTTGGTGAAATTTTGTACCTTGCATCTCTGAAAATATCCGTAAGATCTAATTTTGGAATCAATATTTAGCTTTCCACTTTGGTAGACCAATGAGGTGGCAAAAACTGATAGTCTACATGTTTTACAGTGTATTTATATATATATACCACACAGGGCAATGTAGAAAGTTCATATGTACTTTTCTGAACGAATCTGCATTGACTGATCCGGCGATTACACCAATACCCAGATGTATTAGTACAGGTTACCTGCGTAATTGTAACCGGAGGTGCTCGACACATGTGGCAGAGACATTTTACATCAGTACAGCGATGGGATAAAGCTACGGAAAAATTTGGTGTGCGTTCATGACAATAGGCAATCTAAACCCACATTGACCCATGTTGGTGTAGGGGCCTGAACTGTGTATGTAAAATAACATGCACAAAGATAAAATGTGATCGTCATTTTTTAAGCATGGAATTATAGTATGATAGAAGATTAGATTTTGGCAAATTGCCCAACTTGTTTATCTTCATATATACCCCATAATACTCCTGCTCTTCCAAACATTTTAATGACATTGGATCAATCATACACCACACAATATGTGTCCATATAAAAGTACAGTGCTAGTTTTTTCCATCTCATTTGCATTCCATTAGACCTTGTTGTGCTTCAGCTAAGAGATGTACTTTTCTAGGCTGTTTCCTTGGCAACATATTCCGTTGTCATGCAAATTTTAATGCCTGCCTACAATTGCAAGCTATTATCTTTGAAATGGCACATGATATAAAACCAAATATACACATATGTGATGCAAAACTGTTAAAAATTATTTGATTGTAGAGGTGTGGGTTTTTTTTATTGTTCAGGCGACACCAATAGGTTCCCTTGAAACAATCAATTCTTTCGATGAAACAGATTTAAGCCGGAAAGAACTCAATTGCCTTCAAGCTGTTTCACATTCCTGGCTTTAGGTATCATTCAGTAGTATTATCGGAAATGCTTGTCTGCATTTCAGACTTGAATATCATTATATTTTTATTTCACATGTGCTGACTGGCTGTGATGGGCTGTCTGTTACTCAGAATGTGTATCTGTTGTCTGTCTGTTACTCAGAATGTGTATCTGTTGTCTGTCTTTTACTCAGAATGTGTATCTATTGTCTGTCTGTTACTCCGAATGTGTATCTGTTGTCTGTCTGTTACTCCGAATGTGTATCTGTTGTCTGTCTGTTACTCCGAATGTCTCTCTGTTGTCTGTCTGTTACTCCGAATGTGTATCTGTTGTCTGTCTTTTACTCCGAATGTCTCTCTGTTGTCTGTCTGTTACTCAGAATGTCTCTCTGTTGTCTGTCTGTTACTCAAAATGTCTCTCTGTTGTCTGTCTGTTACTCAGAATGTCTCTCTGTTGTCTGTCTGTTTCTCAAAATGTCTCTCTGTTGTCTGTCTGTTTCTCAAAATGTCTCTCTGTTGTCTGTCTGTTGCTCCGAATGTGTATCTGTTGGCTGTCTGTTACTCAGAATGTCTCTCTGTTGTCTGCCTGTTACTCAAAATGTGTATCTGTTGTCTGTCTGTTTCTCCACATGTCTCTCTGTTGTCTGTCTGTTATTCGCAATGTCTCTCTGTTGTCTGTCTGTTTCTCCGAATGTGTATCTGTTGTCTGTCTGTTACTCAAAATGTGTATCTGTTGTCTGTCTGTTACTCCGAATGTGTATCTGTATAATGTAAAAGTTCAGTTTTCAGAATTTATGGAGACAGATAAACTGTTAGAAAACACAGCAAAAACTTTAGTCATAGAATTATCTAGATACCATTTAAGTGTTGTTATATGTTGTGTAAAAGTTTAAAAGTTGGAGCGAGATTTACAATGATTCCTGTTTAAAATCTGTGAACTATATGATCTCATTAAATGTTAATTTTGATGACCTACACATATATAAGTACATGTAAATCACACTGCAGGTATAGAGACAGTTTATATAAATGGTTGTATGGATGTCTCCCAATAGATGGAAATTGGTGCATCATAAAAATGGCTGCCAGGTCTATATGGCTCTGAAGGGAATATTCATGATGTGCTGTACGTATATACCGGTATAGTGCACGTGTCACCATAGTTACAGAGTACACTCTTCTTGTGGCTTTTAGTGGTTGTGGAGTGTTGAGGATGCGTCCATAGAGTACTGTGTCTTTATAGATACAGAGTACAGGTACACCCTCCTCATACACCCTCCTCCTGGCTTTTAGTGGTTGTGGACTGTTGATGATGCTGTGGAGTACTGTGTCTCTATAGATACAGAGTACAGGTACACCCTCCTCCTGGCTTTTAGTGGTTGTGTCTGTCTGGAGTATTTCATCGCGTATAACAGCATTATAAATATAGACAGTCATCGCAGACCATAAAAATGACATTCTCTGAGATACTTTAGCACCTGATTAACATAACTAAAGTACAAGCCACTTACAGAGGTCTCACTGAATATACTCAATCTTCAAAAATTCAGCTATGAATTAATATATATATCTGAATCCTCACAGGGTTAATTTGTTTACTCCCTGTCCAGACCAGAGAAGACATCTTGTGGACATTTCCTGTTGATAGGGTTGACTGATCCAATAGAATGCACACAACCTGTTTCACCGATTTAATCTCTTTATATTTTCTTATCAGGTTTGGACATAAAACATCAGACATTACGTTAACACCTTAAGGTGAATAGTATCGTACAGTTATATCACCGGGACAACCTTAGGGCGGAAACCACCCAGTCCTATCACATGGTAACAATCACTGTTATATCACACCTTCTTCACCAAAGGACCCGTGTTTACCTTCGACAGGAAATTGTTGATCTTACACTTGCCTCTGTTACTTTAAGATACAATTATCTTGTAATCCTGTTACAGACAACTTATTCAGACATTACAATAGGCTGTTCATGCTATTTGTTTGTCGAGTTAGTGGCTTTTGTCAACTTGATAACTCTCTATTGACTGTATTTATATTCGATGAGAACCAAGGAAGCTATGTACGTTAGTTTTCGGTACGGAGAGTATATCTATAAATCTTTCTTGCTTTGTAATTTCAATAAATAAAATCTAACAGTCATAACTGAGAAACCTTTTGGGAAAATGTACGGAAGAAGTAAATTATGCATATTTCTTGGAAAATTATTTACCTGGACAATAGTATTGTACACTATATCTACAGATTAAGCTGACAGGGCTTGACAAACATAGGTAACAATTGGTGTAGCTGAACCATGCTTGGTGGTGTTTCTGGCAGTCTGCTCCTTACCAACATAGACCTAGCTAATCCACAGGGCCAGACAGCCTAATAGGGGAGAAACCACTCTCCTGGACATTGTAAAATACCTACTTGACCAGGTCATCCAAGGTGACCACTAGGGAAAGTGACCACAGGATTTACTGACATGTATCCTCTGACCACACAGGCTGTTCAGACAGCTTGGAATGTAAAAAGGAGAGGCCAATGTCTGTTGCAACTGTGTGTGGGCAGCACCAGGGTTTTAGCTACTGTATGGATAGCAGTGTTAGAATCTCCCAAGCTTAGCCACTGTATGGAGAGAAATGTTAGGATCTCCCAAGCTTGGCCACTGTATGGAGAGAAATGTTAGGATCTCCCAAGCTTGGCCACTGTATGGGGAGCAGTGTTAGAATCTCCCAATCTTAGCCACTGTATGGGGAGCAGTGTTAGAATCTCCCAAGCTTAGCCACTGTATGGGAAGAAATGTTAGGATCTCCCAAGTTTTGCCGCTATATGGGGAGAAATATTAGAATCTCCCAAGCTTATAGCCACTTTATGGGGAGAAATGTCAGAATCTCCCAAGCTTAGCCACTGTATGGATAGCAGTGTTAGGATCTCCCAATCTTAGCCACTGTATGGTATTAGAAATGTTAGGGAGATACCACTTAATGGGAAGAAATGTTAGGATCTCCCGAGTTTAGCCAATATATGGGGATTAGTGTTAGAATCTCCCAAAGCTTCGCCACTGTGTTGGGGAGAAATGTTAGAATCTCCCAAGCTTAACCATTGTATGGTATTAGAAATGTTAGGGAGATACCACTTAATGGGAAGAAATGTTAGGATCTCTCGAGTTTAGCCACTATATGGGGATTAGTGTTAGAATCTCCCAAAGCTTAGCCACTGTGTTGGGATAAGTGTTAGAACCTCCCAATGTTTGCCACTGCGTAAGAGAATTCCAAAATGTAAATTCAGTCAGGAAACATAACAAAACTAATGTCTAATGTTCTGTGGTAATTGTTAAATAGTCTAAACAGTAGTGAAATCTACATCATGTTTAGAGTCCAGCTATCAATGCATTGAATTACATGTCCAGTATCAATTTATCAGTCTAACAGTGCGTAGAACAATATGTCCAGGATGGTAAATCAATGCAGTCCTTCAAGCTGACAATGCACAGAAAAAACAAATGCAGAGTGATGATTTGTGAAAGTTCTTCAAGCTAACCATGCATAGAAAGAAAAAAAGTATAGGATAATAAATTGGCACAGTCCGTTAAGCTAACTATACATAGAAAACAAGTACTGGATGATTAAGTGATGCAGTCCTTCAAGCTAACAATGTGTTTGTAGAACAAGATGTTGAGGATGGTAAATTGAGACAGTCCATCCTTCTAATTGAGAAAAATCAATCATGGTCTGTAGGTAAACTTAGGGATGTAACTGCTTGTCCCTCTTAATAATGGTTACAGACTGATACAGTTGCTGACCCTGGCTCCGTCCTCAGGGCACAAAGTCAGGTCTCTTGGTAAAATCTGATCTGGGTAATCTTAGTTAAGGAGCCACTGTTAATTATCATTATCATTGACCCTTTTTAATAGACTGGCCCCAGTCTCTAGAATATTATAAAGATATTTAATTATTTAGAAAAAAAATTAAATCATATAATTTTGATCACTTGGATGTCTGATCCGAATTTCTAAACTAGGGGGAGATAAGCTAGCTAGTAGTAAAATGCAGTTGAGAAATTCTTATAAAAACTTAGGGGCTGGTAGCCAGTCTAACCTTTTTAACTTTCAACTGATTTTCTAACAGATTTTTTACATTATATTTTTATTAAATAATTCCTGGTTTAATGTTGATATCACATTACCCTAGTAAGCATAGATTCCCCCTAGAGGAATGGATTAGATCCCCAATAACAACACCCCGAGGGCCTTTTGTGAATTGGCAGCAAGTAATACGTAATTTAGGGAATTAGGGAGCTATATGGTAAATCCCTACAACTACTCTCACTGATACCTTATTGATCTGAACAAAACCCTGCCAACACGGGAACAGTCATGTGCAGGAATCACCATCTGGGCCCTGATTATGATTTAACCCTATTTGAGATATTTATCAGGGGGTTTCAATTATCTTCGGTGTCCATGCAGGGACTTTTTTTGTGTCCTCTCTATCCCATTAATAAAAGACAAATTTCATGCGTCTTCCTGCTGTGCTAATTTAAATAACCAAGCCATCATTATTGTATTAATAGGGGATATAATTTTTTTTTTAAGGCTTTCGCCATTTCCTCTGACCAAGCAGTCACAGCCCTGTCCTGACTTGATGCACTATTAAAACAAGCTTTTTATGCTGTCTGACATTTTTAATAACTACTTGGTAATTATTGTACTAATATGGCAAATTAATTTTTGCAGTCTTTTGATGTTCCTACTGACCTCTACTTCTTTCTTCTTCTATTCATCTATTCTTCTGCTCCGGTACCCCCTCTCGATAGGCGTATCACTCTCATTTTCTTGTACCGTTTAGTGATTAAAATAGGACCCTTTTCACCCCTAAACACACGGCACAATGGGGTGAGTACTGGCTCGTTATTAACCCCCTTCCTGTAATTTCCTGGCACCAGAGATCAATTCCCTGTCGATTGTCTGTGATGTCAACCAATCAGTCGTCCCGGCTCCTGGACAATCAATGGTGGCTCCACGGCCAAGTCAATACCAGGGCATTGCCGGCTGTCTAAATAGTCCAACATGCAGATAGATAAAGATTTGGTGCAAGAGTTGGACATAGTTTGGCAGTTATTGTTTCGGATCGGTCATTCTAGTGGTCATTATAAACTGACCAGGGAAAACTAACGGAACGTTACTGCGTTCCCCGAGTAAGGTAATAAATAATGCCAGGGGAGTTTTCAATAGCCCTACTGGAGTTAGAAAATTGGTAGGTTTGCCAAATAGCCGCTCACATCATTACCAAACGTATGATTTCCCAGAGAAAAGTGCAGATAGATGGACATTGAAGCTCTCCCTAACTTGATAGATTGTGGTCACCTCAGTCAGGGGTCAGTATGGTCAAGGTCATTATACATGGTGTATGGATTTGGCCGTAGCTAGACAGTCAGGACAGGGTATAGAAAGTACATCGGTATTGTATATATGGTGCCGGCTGCTCCATATATAGCGGAACTTTTACAGTGACCAAAATACACAGGAGAACAGAAGCATAGTTTGACCGCTGAGAACAAGTACACTGCCGACAGTCAAACTTAAAAGTACGATGTTGACTTCGACTCCGACAAAGAAATTGATCAAATAATTCCATTGTGACCTTTGGATTATGTGACAGTATCTTCGGTACAAGTGCCACCAAGTACATATCTTTATATTGATGCACTGATTCTCCCACTCACCTAATATATCATCAAGTTTTCACTTTGACAAGCTAAACTCCTATCACATCAGAACACATGTACCCAACATTAACACATGATGCACACTTCACCATATCTTTCTCATCTAAATACTGCAAGATGTAAGATGGTCAAAGGTCATCCATCATCGACATGTAACATATATGTTATGATCATTTCTGACCCTGCCCACATGGCTTTTTGAGCTCTGCATGTATCCTCACCCTACTCCACAATTTCCCATCGATTTACTCACCCCAGCTGCTGTCTTTACCTTACCTGACCCCATGTGCTGCAGACCTTGTGAGATCCCCACCCCACTCCACTACTTCCCCAACCCTACCCGACCCCATCTGATGTGAGCACCTTGTGGGATCCCCACCCCCCTCCCCTACTTCCCCCACCCTACCCGACCCCATCTGATGTGAGGACCTTGTGGGATCCCCACCCTACTCCACTACTTCCCCCACCCTACCCGATCCCATCTGATGTGAGGACCTTGTGAGATCCCCACCCCACTCCACTATACTTCCCCCACCCTACCCGATCCAATCTGATGTGAGGACCTTGTGAGATCCCCACCCCACTCCACTATACTTCCCCCACCCTTCCCGACCCCATCTGAAGTGAGGACCTTGTGAGACCCCCACCCCCCCCCCTCTGATGTGAGGACCTCGTGAGATACCCACCCCACCCCACCCCACTCATTCCCCCACCCTCCCCCACCCCACCCCATCTGATGTGAGGGCCTTGTGAGATCCCCCCCCCTCTCCCCTATCCTTCCCCCCCCCTACCCCACCCCCTCTGATGTGAGGGCCTTGTGAGATCCCCACCCCCCCCCACTATCCCTCCCCCACCCCACCCCCCCCCCTCTGATGTGAGGACCATGGGAGATCCCCACCCCACGCCACTATGCTTCCCCCCCCCCACCCCCCCCCCTCTGATGTGAGGGCCTTGTGAGATTCCCCCCCCACTCCCCTATACTTCCCCCCCCCTACCCCACCCCCTCTGATGTGAGGACCATGGGAGATCCCCACCCCACGCCACTATGCTTCCCCCCCCCTACCCCACCCCCCCTTATGTGAGGGCCTTGTGAGATCCCCACCCCACCCCACCCCATCTGATGTGAGGACCATGGGAGATCCCCACCCCACCCCACTATACTTCCCCCCCCCTCCCCGATCCAATCTGATGTGAGGGCCTTGTGAGATCCCCACCCCACTCCACTATACTTCCCCCACCCTACCCGACCCCATCTGATGTGAGGACCTCATGAGACAACCATGTGCTCATGATCACACTACTATGAGCCTCATTTTCTATTGAGGTGATGGATCTATAATCATGTTATGCCAAATTACTTTCCAATACAGTGCTGTCTATGAAGAAAAAGTCCCTTCAATTGATTTTAATGCCAAAGTCTGGGATAAATCTGGCTTCTTTTTCTGCAGTTTTATAATGAGACACAATTCGAACTGAAAACCTGCCTTTTAAGAATTGCTGTCCTGAGAGGCTGGCCTGCCACTAGTACTGTTCTTACACATTTAAAAAAGCATTCATATGGATGTTTCAAGTCATATTGACTTGATTGCCCTCCTTTAAAGGAACAGTATTCACGTGAATTGGCGTAAAATTTGTCCCATAGGAAGACTAGCAACTCTCATTGCCTTGTCAATAAGTCAGATATTGTGGAGTTTTCTTCTATAAAATGTCTTTGATACAATGAACTAGCTGTTTTTTCATTATAAGGGACCCTCATGAAATACGTTGTCGCATTTTGAAATGTTAGATGGATGCACCTGATGACCCACCGGTACCATTGAGAGGCAGTTTGGTCCTTGTTATGTGACAGTTGACGGAGCCACGATATCCCGGTCCCGGCTGTGTTGTCATGGCAATGAGAACGATGAAAATATGTTGGGTTTTTTAATCCGTCTCCGAGGTAAAATTAACCCACTATATAATGCTATATTAAGAAGGATTGAAAGATGCATGATTGTTGTACTGATTGTTATTTAGTTTGTCCTTCAGACTTCTGTGTTTTATTCTGTCACAAACGACCGTCAAGCAATGAAGGTATGACGACTTGAAATTATATTGTAAATTAGGGGGAAAAAAATAAATGAAATTATAAAGGGGAGATAACTCTTTAAACCAACCCTAACAAGCAGCTCTTACTCAGCAGCAAACATCTTAGGATGTCTCAAAAAAAGGTATTGGTATTTTGTTTTAGGATATTTTAAGGGGGAACAACTCTATAAAACCTAGGTGTGAACGGGAAAAAAGATCTTTTAATACTTTATACTATACATTTCGGCATTTCTTGGGTGGAGAAATGTTTGAAAAGAAGCTAATACAACACTGTATTTACGATGAATTCTTTGTCTTATTAGTTCTTGTTTAGTAACCTGTGTTAAACAATCAGTGACCTATTTTCAAAAATTCTTAATGGGACTCAAAGTTCAAAGTAAGTTTTATGGGATGTGTCCTACATAGACAAATATAGCTACGGTACATGTATAATAAAACATGCACTTTACATTCGTCCATTTCACTCCACAATTACATTTAGAAATAAATGTCGGAGCAATTCAAAATAAACGCAGTGAACTTTCGAGAGCGGTTTCTGTGCTGTCTGCTGATCAGCTATGCCTGTGTATAATGTTACCCAATATATATGACACAGTGGGATTTAGGTTTGTTTCTTCCTTGCTTGTATAGAAATTAGACATATATATATATTATTAAATTAAAAACTGAGAAGATTTTTTTCTGCATGGAGTCAATCTGAGTACATCATCAAGTCCTGTTCAAAAACATTCATGTTTAGATAGAAGAATAAACATGCATTGGTTCTTCTGTGATATTGACCTGTAACAGCCTTGGACAGCTATAGACGTACCTGTATGAGATGTGGGTAATTTGTACCTGTTTGAAGACCCTGATACACTACATTAACCTAGGGCCAGGATTGTCACTGCTTGTGGTAGTCTATGAATTATATATGATCTTATCCATTGCCAGATCTCACAAACATACTCTAATTCATTGCCTTGTCTTGGAAACAGTCACAGGTCATGGCCAATAGCTTTGTTTATAATTGACCAGTGTTTTACAAAGAGAAGGTAATTAGTAATTAGCTTTTAGAATCTGAGAACCCACCTGTATATTGAAGTGCAGGGCATGCCTGTGTGATTGATTTGAGAACATACCTGTATATTAAGGTCAGAGAGCACACCTGTATATTAAGGTTCAGGTTTAGGAACACACCTGTACATAAGGGTCTGAGAACACACCTGTATATTAAGGTCTGAGAAAACATCTGTATATCAAGGTCTTGGAACCAGCCTGTATATAAGGGTCTGAGAACACACCTGTATATTAAGGTTAAGGTTTAGGAACACACCTGTATATAAGGGTCTGAGAACACACCTGTTTATTAAGGTCTGAAAACACATCTGTATATCAAGGTCTGGGAACACGCCTGTATATATAATAAAGGTCCAAGAACACACTTGTATATTAAGGTCTGAGATCACACCTGTATATTAAAGTCTAAGAACACCTGTATATTAAGGTCTCAGAACACACCTGTATATTAAGGTTAAGGATTAGGAACACACCTGTATATAAGAGTCTGAGAACACACCTGTATATAAGGGTCTGAGAACACATATGTATATCAAGGTCTGGGAACACACCTGTATATTAAGGTCTGAGAACACACCTGTATATTAAGGTCTGAGAACACACATGTGTATTATAGTACAAGAGAACTCTTTTATATAGAAATTCACAAACATGCCGACCTGCATGTTAAGGTATGAGAGCGCACAGTGTACTTAAAAGAAGTTGACTGTGTATTCAATCACAAAAAGAACAAAATGTGAATGATCCTTTCATAAAATAACTGATCCATTACCAAAATTGAGCAGAATTCTTTGCAAGGTAGTTTTGATATAGGCCTTTACACAAATCCGACCCGAATTTTAAGAGACAACGATTCTATTTCCCAAATAGTGGCATTGACTAGAGATTTTAGGTTCGGAATTGTTAATGTTTCTTAAGAGTTGAGCTAGAATAAAGATTTTTTTCTTATTATATCTATTAACTCATTCACCCCTGAAATTTCATAATGAACTATTCCAACCTTTGAATTGGAAGAGTTCAAATTTGTCTTCGGGGTGAATGAGTTAAATACAAGTATGCACCAACATTGACCTGGAAATTTGCAACGCTTTTTAAATTTTAACTACTATATTTAAATCAAAGAAAAAAATACTTGATTAAGTATGAAAAACTGTTTTTAATTTGAAAAGATTGAATTATTCCAAGATCAAGTTTGTAGATAATTGAGTTATTTATTTGTCCAGGAGGATGCATGTAATAGACCCGATGGACAGATAGTTTTTACAAATTAAAGATTTACTTAGATGTGGCGGTAAACACAAAGTAAGTGATACAATCTTCCGTACATGAACCTCCAGGTGTTGGGGAAGGAAAACAGTAATTCTCTCTGCGTAATTGGATTGCTTTTCCATTGATTTTTCTCTTGGTTTTCAAGCGCAAGCTAAACACGTTTTGCCTGGGCTGGATTAAGCTTATCATGCCCTCATCGTGTTTTTAATAATTCATCCCCAATCCTCCTCGTCATTTCTATTGAAACTATATATTTGAGGTTTTTGTTGAGACTACTGACCTGATCGGTTGCAGTCTGCTTGCGCTAGTAGCTGCAATTGCCAGTGATATAACTGACTCAGTTTTCGGTGTCTTTGTGGAAAACTGTGTTTATCCTAGATCGCTGAGCGATCAGGTATCGGGCATGGATATCATTGCACAAGCGGTAATGTTGCTGATGAGCACACATGTTAATCTTGTGTAATTATTCATTTGGTGTAATAAAAGTTTGTTGTTAAAAGGAATTACAGTACTCATATTTTCCCTGTATTGATTTTGTATCTTGGCTCTGGTAGTGGTCACAACTATTTTTAACAGCATCAGTATACTGGCTGTGACTGGAGTCTAAATGGTCAAACAAAAGCCTGTCTAATGTAAATATGCACAGGTTCACATTGAAATATAACTTTCCAAGGATTACAGAAGCTTGGTATGTTTACCAGTGTCTGAAATGTTTTTTTTATTACCATTGTTGATTTTCACATCACAGATACATTTACTGTAGGGGAAATTACGTTACATGATTCGATCCTAAATAATGAAGTGTAAATATTTACAATGTTGGTCCTGGAGCTGATCTGTGAGTAAAGCTAACAGGCACTTAATGGCACATAAATGATGGAAGATATATTTTGAAAGTGATTGTTGTAGTTGTTGTCATGAATTTTATAATAGACCAGGGAGAGAGATTGTATGATTATCTCTGTAACTTACAGCTGTTCACCACAGCGCTTCCCCCACTGTTACTGACAATCATCATTCCACACAGATATAAAATGTAGCTTTAAAAGTGTTGCCATGGAGATTAAATGATACAAACTAGTAATAATATTGATTTATTTACAATATCAGGGTATTTATGTTTTGAATATCAATGCTCTAGGGGCTATATTCAATTCTGCTTGGGTTGAACAAGGAGACACACTGACTTATGTCTTTCAATGAGGCAATTTTTGAAAACTGTGTTGTCATGGCAATCGAGAATTTATCACAATATGTAGATTGTCAAAAGCAGTGTTGTACATGTGGGTGTATTGTGATGTGGGATACAAAGCTATAGCTAATGAAAACCTCAAGGAAAATCGTTAGTTTATCAGCTTATCCTGCAGGACCCAGCTACAAACACAAATGAATAATATATACACTGTACAGGCTCTGACCTTGGTTCTACCGTATAGACACTTGTGGATCTCAAGTGGGAGACGGAAGAAAATATTCCTGAAAAAAATACTATCAAAGAATACTAGGAAATTATGTACAGGTGATCAGATACACAAACATGGATACACGAATGTTTTATATGACATTTCTATGGGGAGAACCAAGTGTGCATGTATGTGCACAAAAATGATTGTCATGATGAATTAACAAGACTTATTTAAAGCTGTCAAAATGGCTGACTTTGGTTTTTTGTAAGTGAGATCTTCTGTGAGACATCTCATTGAAGTGATCTATTTACTGATGTTAACTTTTGATGGCTGTCACTGCATTGTAATGTTGTTCCCTGGTAAAGTTGTGACTCCAACAATCTAGCTATCACAAGTCTGGCGGAATTGTCCATCATAAATAACTTCCCGACAAAAGAAAATACACAATTTGACCTGGAAGAAGTTACACTAATTCTTGTTTATGAGAAGTCTGTATTTGCTGGGAACCCAGCCTAGTACTATGTCCTTCTTATATTTCCAATTGTGATATAGGGTACTGTGATTTAAAATTTAAGACACAGGCAGTATATGAAGAAAGTCATTGTGCTATTTAAATGCGCTGTGTTTTAACCAGGGGTATTGATGTCATTTTGGGCGTCAGTGAGGTAAAATGAGGAGTGTTGGGGGTTATTGAAGGTCATTATGTCATCCAAGGTGTCATCCGGTTTTTTCTTCATTTTTCTTTAACAGGTATTTTCTACCTGTACGTTACCTGCATAATCTCATTGTAACAGGTATTTTGTTGTAACCTTGTTCATTTTATCACATATGTGATACCTTAGCAATGGTAACACACTCCAAATCAATCTAATATTTAAATGGTACAATACATTATGATCAAAGGCTTCAGATACTTTTATTGGAGTTTTCCTGATCACATGATCTATTAAATATAAATCCTTACTGTGATTGATAATGCTTCAGTTAATAATGAAAGGTAGATTTTCCAGCTTATTTTTGGATCAAACTTCTAAATTTGGTACATTATGTAGATTTTTATGTAAATTAGGCTGCCCACACATGACCTCTATGAACTGTATGGTTGCATTACATATTATTCAGGTTTACCTGTATACCAGTCAGGGTTTTATAACTGTATACCAGTCAGGGTTATATACCTGTATACCATTCAGGGCGAGGAGTTTATAATTACCTGTATACCAATCCAGGCTAGGAGTTTACCTGTATACCAGTCAGGGCTAGGAGTTTACCTGTATACCAGTCAGGGGTAGGTGTTTACCTGTATACCAATCAGGGCTATACGAGTACATATCTACCTAGCAGTGCCACAGATGGCCTGAAGTCATGATGAGATCACATGATGGTGATAAGTACAGGATCAGCTGTGTATAAATCATCCCAGGTTTAGTGAGCATAGCTGATAAACTGGTTCTCAAGACATCATTCTTAACAAAAAATATCCTGTTTACTGTTAAAGATATATTTTATATATCCAGAAAATTCCTTGAATCCAGTTATTTCTGTCAGAACAGAAATATTGATATAAGTAATGTTTCCGTGAACATGATCCTTAAGTTTGAGTATTACTGACGACGTTGTATACATGATGATAATGTTTGAGTCTAATTGAAGGTGCCGTATATATGATGGTAATGTTCTAGTATTGATTAGGGCACATGTATATGATGGGCGTCTAGGGTGTTATGTAGATTTTGTGAAGACGTGTATCGTAGAAAGAGGTAATTTGTATCCAAAACCTGCTACAATTACATAGTTGCCATCATCATTACGACGATATGAAACAGGAACTGACTTCCACAGAAAATAAATTGTTTGGTGTTAATTTGACTGTTCTTGTATTACCCTTGATAAATAACTCAGTTATTGATTTAAAACGATGAACCATGTCAACATTTACATGTATTTGATGTGTTACATTAACACTTTAACAATGAAATGATCATATGGTCTGTATTTTGTAACTGTATTGTAAAAAGATGCTTTTCCACACCAGATGAAATCTGACCATTAGCTGTGTCCGTAGGTGTTGAAGTTGTGACACAACAATCCCAGTTTCTCTTTAGGTGTATATTGTACAATAGGACATTAATGTCTGGTGTGGCGGCAGTAAACGGGCCCAACATTATATAGAAGGTGTTGGTATTTTTTATCTACCCCGTTTGATGTAACTTACTCTGTAACTGTATTGACTAGAACTTGTCTAGGCCGTACACTTATAAACAGAATTGTTTAAGGTCTGCACTGTTTTATTACTGCTATTTACACATCTCGCTGTATTTTCTGGTTGCGGTGTCTCAGTGTAACCCTGCGCTAGTCGAGGTCCCATACAGTCCATCTATCATATTTATACCATTACAAACACATATTGACACCTTTATAATGCATGTGAAATCAATCAATACCACAGGCATTGGAGTCACTACTGTAACTAGTCCCTTATAGCTCCGTACTGGCACTCTAAGCAAGCAGATATGCACAGTAATATATTGGCTTTCGGAACGTTACATCATTATTCCACCTGACTGATGTTGAGGAAAACAAATCTCACGGCAAATTTAGCCCCAACAAAACCCCTCCTAGTGGTCAACCATCCTACCGCAAATAGGTCAAGTCAGAAATTGAAAGTGCATGAAGAAAAATTTGCATGTTTGTTATTGTTGTCTTGTTTTTTTACTTACTCGTTAGGGCTTCCCACATGTCATCACTGCGATCCTGTTTAGTTACGTCCACGAAAAGAAACACGAGAAACCAGAATATAGGCATTAAATCCATTAGGTGCCGGGGTAGCAGACAAGTAGGATTTCCATACATTGAGTAGACAGCTCACTAGCAAACAACATCAAAATATATAATCAACTTTTACATATAAAATGACAGCGTGGCAGCCTTGAAACTGCTGCTCTGTAAGCTTCTACACCTACATACAGACAGGTAGAATATAAACCAATACTGAGTAGAATTCTCTGGGAGAAACACACGTTATGTTTTTACTACACACACTGTGACTAGCAGTGACTGACTAGGCCATGTGCTATCCTTGTTTAATAATAGGACACATTCAAACGTGTGTATGTCAGCAACCAATCAGAAGCCAACATTCTCTGCTCTGTACTGATAGCCCAGCTGAGCCCTCTCCCACACTAATCAATTAAACCAGTCCTCTCAGTCTCGCCAGAGTTAACTCCCCTACTTCTCAGCAAATACAATGTACATATAGAGTTTTTTCTGTGTAGGAGGAAGTTAATGGAATCTGTTTCATTGGAGTTAAATGAGGACGAAGTCTATAAGTCTAACCAAGTGCTTGATCTTATTTTCAAAATATTGAAATGTCAGCGAGAACAGCATAGGTGTGAAAAGGTTAGAGTGATGTTGAAAAGGGAAAGTGGGAGTGTAAGAGATGTGATGAGATGGCTTCCAGATGTTTCCATATCAAAAATAATGGCAGGAAAATATTAATCGAATGCACCACTATCCAAAAGTAATTTCGATAAGCTTTTCAGAGATTTGAAAAAAAACACCTAAAGTACCTAAGAAATTCCTGAAATACATGTATCCCCTTTGATCTATGCAGAACAATGGAATATCTATATCCCCTTTGATCTATGAAGAACAACAGAATACCTGTACCCCCTCAATCTATGAAGGACATCTGAAATACCTAGCTGTACCCTCTCAATCCATGAGGGACATCTGAAATACCTGTATCCTCTCAATCTATGAAGGAAATCTGAAGTACATGTATCCCCTTGATCTATGAGGGACATATGAAGTACCTCTTACCCTCTGATCTATGAGGGACACCTGAAATACCTGTTTCTCCTTGATCTAAGATGGCACCTGAAGTACCTGTATACCTTGATCTATGAGGGACACCTGAAGTACCTGTATCCTCTTGCTCTACGAGGGACACCTGAAATACCTGTATACCTTGATCTATGAGGGACACCTGAAATACCTGTATACCTTGATCTATGAGGTACACCTGAAGTACCTGTATAACTTGATCTATGAGGGACACCTGAAGTACCTGTATAACTTGATCTATGAGGGACACCTGAAGTACCTGTATCCTCTTGCTCTACGAGGGACACCTGAAATACCTGTATACCTTGATCTATGAGGGACACCTGAAATACCTGTATACCTTGATCTATGAGGTACACCTGAAGTACCTGTATAACTTGATCTATGAGGGACACCTGAAGTACCTGTATAACTTGATCTATGAGGGACACCTGAAGTACCTGTATCCTCTTGCTCTACGAGGGACACCTGAAATACCTGTATACCTTGATCTATGAGGGACACCTGAAATACCTGTATACCTTGATCTATGAGGTACACCTGAAGTACCTGTATAACTTGATCTATGAGGGACACCTGAAATACCTGTATACCTTGATCTATGAGGGACACCTGAAATACCTGTATACCTTGATCTATGAGGTACACCTGAAGTACCTGTATAACTTGATCTATGAGGGACACCTGAAATACCTGTATACCTTGATCTATGAGGGACACCTGAAGTACCTGTATACCTTGATCTATGAGGTACACCTGAAGTACCTGTATAACTTGATCTATGAGGGACACCTGAAATACCTGTATACCTTGATCTATGATAGACACCTGAAATACCTGTATACCTTGATCTATGATAGACACCTGAAATACCTGTATACCTTGATCTATGATAGACACCTGAAGTACCTGTACCCCCTCAATTTATGAGGGATGCCTGAAATACCTAGTTCCCCTTGATCTATGATGAACACATGGAATACCTGTTTCCCATTGATCTATGATGAACACCTAATGTACCTGTACCCCCTCAATTTATGAGGGACACCTGAAGTACCTGTATATCTTTAACAATGTGTGACCCCTACAGTATCTGTACCCCCTTTATCAATGAGAGACCCCTACAATATCTGTACCCCCTTTATCAATGAGAGACCCCTACAGTATCTGTACGCTGTTTATCAATGAGGGACCCCTGTAGTACCTGTATACCTTTATCAATGAGGGACCCCTGAAGTACCTGTATACCTTTATCAATGAGGGACCCCTACAGTATCTGTACCCCTTTTATCAATGAGGGACCCCTGTAGTACCAGTATACCTTTATCAATGAGAGACCCCTACAGTATCTGTACCCTCTTTATCAATGAGGGACCCCTGAATACCTTGATCTATGATAGACACCTGAAGTACCTGTACCCCCTCAATTTATGAGGGACACCTGAAGTACCTGTATATCTTTAACAATGTGTGACCCCTACAGTATCTGTACCCCGTTTATCAATGAGGGACCCCTGTAGGACCTGTATACCTTTATCAATGAGAGACCCCTACAGTATCTGTACCTTTTATCAATGAGGGACCCCTGGAGTACCAGTATACCTTTATCAATACCTTTATCAATGAGGGACCCCTAGAGTATCTGTACCCCTTTGATCAAGGAGGGACCCCTGTAGTACCTGTAGGCTTTTATCAATGAGGACCCCTGAAGTACCTGTATCCCCTTTATCAATGAGGGACCCCTAGAGTATCTGTACCCCTTTGATCAAGGAGGGACCCCTGTAGTACCTGTAGGCTTTTATCAATGAGGACCCCTGAAGTACCTGTATTCCTTTATCAATGAGGGACCCCTGAATACCTTGATCTATGATAGACACCTGAAATACCTGTATACCTTGATCTATGATAGACACCTGAAGTACCTGTACCCCCTCAATTTATGAGGGACACCTGAAGTACCTGTATATCTTTAACAATGTGTGACCCCTACAGTATCTGTACCCCCTTAATCAATGAGGGACCCCTACAGTATCAGTACCTGTATACCTTTATCAATGGGGAACCCCTACAGTATCTGTACCCCCTTTATCAATAAGGGATTCTTACAGTATCTGTACCCCCTTTATCAATAAGGGATTCTTACAGTATCTGTACCCCCTTTATCAATAAGGGATTCTTACAGTATCTGTACCCCCTTTATCAATAAGGGATTCCTACAGTATCTATGATAGACACCTGAAGTACCTGTACCCCCTCAATTTATGAGGGACACCTGAAGTACCTGTATATCTTTAACAATGTGTGACCCCTACAGTATCTGTACCCCTTTTAACAATGAGGGACCCCTGTAGTACCTGGATACCTGTATCAATGAGGAACCCCTACAGTATCTGGACCCCCTTTATCAATAAGGGATTCCTACAGTATTGTATACCTTGATCTATGATAGACACCTGAAGTACCTGTACCCCCTCAATTTATGAGGGACACCTGAAGTACCTGTATATCTTTAACAATGTGTGACCCCTACAGTATCTGTACCCCTTTTAACAATGAGGGACCCCTGTAGTACCAGTTTACCTTTATCAATGAGGGACCCCTACAGGATCCGTACCCCCTTTAGCAATGAGGGACCCCTGTAGTACCAGTCCACCTTTATCAATGAGGACCCCTGAAGAACCGGTATACCTTTATCAATGAGGGACCCCTACAGGATCCGTACCCCCTTTAGCAATGAGGGACCCCTGTAGTACCAGTCCACCTTTATCAATGAGGACCCCTGAAGAACCGGTATACCTTTATCAATGAGGGACACCTGTAGTACAAGTAGACCTTTATCAATGAGGACCCCTGAAGAACCGGTATACCTTTATCAATGAGGGACCCCTGTAGTACCTGTATACCTTTATCAATGAGGAACCCCTACAGTATCTGTACCCCCTTTATCAATAAGGGATTCCTACAGTATCTGTACCCCCTTTATCAATGAGGACCCCTGAAGTACCTGTATACCTTTATGAATGAGGGACCCCTGTAGTACCAGTATACCTTTATCAATGAGGGACCCCTGTAGTACCAGTAGACCTTTATCAATGAAGGACCCCCGTAGTACCAGTATACCTTTATCAATGAGGGACCCCTGTAGTACCAATATACCTTTATCAATGAGGGACCCTCAATGAGGGACCCCTGTAGTACCTGTATACCTTTATCAATGAGAGACCCCTACAGTAACTGTACCCTCTTTATCAATGAGGGACCCCTGTACTACCAGTATACCTTTATCAATGAGGGGCCCCTGTAGTACCAGTAGACCTTTATCAATGAAGGACCCCCGTAGTGCCAGTATACCTTTATCAATGAGGGTCCCCTGTAGTACCAGTATACCTTTAGCAATGAGGGACCCCTGTAGTACCAGTACTTTATCAATGAGAGACCCCTACATTATCCGTACCTCCTTTATCAATGAGAGACCCATACAGTATCTGTACCCCCTTTATCAATGAGAGACCCCTACAGTATCCGTACCTCCTTTATCAATGAGAGACCCATACAGTATCTGTACCCCCTTTATCAATGAGGGACCCCTGCAGTACCTGTATACCTTTATGAATGAGGGACCCCTGTAGTACTACAGGGGTCCTCATTGATAAAGGTATAGAGGTACTATAGGGGTCCCTCATTGATAAAAGGGGAACAGATTCGGTAGGGGTCCCTCATTGATAAAAGGGGAACAGATTCGGTAGGGGTCCCTCATTGATAAAGCGGGGACAGATTCTGTATGGGTCTCTCATTGATAAAAGAGGTACGGATACTGTAGGGGGCTCTCATTGATAAAGGGGGTAGAGATACTGTATGGGTCTCTCATTGATAAAGTACTGGTACTACAGGGGTCCGGTCTCTCATTGATAAAGGTATACTGGTACTTCAGGGCTCCTCATTCATAAAGATATACAGGTACTTCAAGGGTCCCTCATTGATAAAGGGGGAACAGATACTGTAGGGGTCTCTAATTGATAAAGGAATACAGGTACTATAGGGGTCCCTCATTAATAAAGGGGGTACAGATACAGTATCCGTACCCCCTTTATCAATGAGTGTCACCTCCAGTATCTGTACCCCCTTTCTCAATGAGAGACCCCTACAATATCTGTACCCCCTTTATCAATGCGAGACCCCTACAGTATCTGATTCCTAAAGTATCTGTACCCACTTTATCAATGAGGACCCCTGTAGTACCAGTACTTTATCAATGAGAGACCCATACAGAATCTGTCCCCGCTTTATCAATGAGGGACCCATATAGTACCTGTATACCTTTATGAATGAGGGACCCCTGTAGTACTACAGGGGTCCTCATTGATAAAGGTATACCGGTACTTCAGGGGTCCTCATTGATAATGGTCTACTGGTACTACAGGGGTCCGGTCTCTCATTGATAAAGGAGGTACGGATAATGTAGGGGTCTCTCATTGATACCCTTTATCAATGAGAGACCGGACCCCTGTAGTACCAGTAGACCATTATCAATGAGGACCCCTGAAGTATCAATGAGAGACCCCTAAAGGATCTGTACACCCTTTATCAATGAGAGACCGGACCCCTGTAGTACCAGTAGACCATTATCAATGAGGGACCCCTATAGTACCTGTATACCTTTTTCAATGAGGGACCCCTACAGTACCTGTATACCTTTAGCAATGAGGAACCCCTACAGTATCTGTACCTCCTTTATCAATGAGAGACCGGACCCCTGTAGTACCAGTATACCTTTATCAATGAGAGACCGGACCCCTGTAGTACCAGTACTTTATCAATGAGAGACCCCTAGAGTATCTGTACCCCCTTTATTAATGAGGGACCCCTATAGTACCTCTATACCTTTATCAATGAGGACCCCTGTAGTACCAGTATACCTTTATCAATGAGGGACTCCTACAGTATCTGTACCCCCTTTACCAATGAGAGACCCCTACAGCATCTGTACCCCCTTTATCAAGGAGAGACCCCTACAGTATCCGTACCCCCTTTATCCATGTGAGACCCCTACAGTATCTTTACCCCCTTTATCAATGAGAGCCCCCTACAGTATCCGTACCTCTTTTATCAATGAGAGACCCATACAGAATCTGTCCCCGCTTTATCAATGAGGGACCCATATAGTACCTGTATACCTTTTTCAATGAGGGACCCCTACAGTACCTGTATACCTTTATGAATGAGGGACCCCTGTAGTACCGGTATACCTTTATCAATGAGGGACTCCTACAGTATCTGTACCCCCCTTATCAATGAGAGACCCCTAGAGTATCTGTACCCCCTTTACCAATGAGAGACCCCTACAGTATCTGTACCCCCTTTATCAATGAGGGACCCCTATAGTACCTGTATACCTTTATCAATGAGGGACCCCTACAGTATCTGTACCCCCTTTATCAATGAGGGACCCCTGAAGTACCTGTATATCTTTATCAATGAGGACCCCTGAAGTACCGGTATACCTTTATCAATGAGGGACCCCTGTAGTACCGGTATACCTTTATCAATGAGGGACCCCTGAAGTACCTGTATACCTTTATCAATGAGGACCCCTGTAGTACCAGTATACCTTTATCAATGAGGGACCCCTGTAGTACCAGTATACCTTTATCAATGAGGGACCCCTGTAGTACCAGTACACCTTTATCAATGAGGGACCCCT